>NC_030850.1:26537287-26618794 GCF_000208745.1 Theobroma cacao | reverse complement strand
TGAGCTTAGAGGACAACAAAAATAAATGAAAAAAAGCTCACCTAGAAGAGAAAATGAAACTCCACCTCTAGAAAATCTAAAAAGAACAGAAAATCAACATGATGATCTACCAAGGAGTTGGAGATTTGAAAGAGATCACCCACAAGACCAAATAATAGGTGACATTTCACAAGGAGTTAGAACTAGGAAATCAACTAGAGAAACTTGTGATTTTTCAACTTTTATATCTCAAAATGAACCTAAAAACTTTGAAGAAGCTAAAAAAGAGGAAAGTTGGATAATGGCCATGCAAGAAAAACTTCATCAATTCACAAGGAATCGTGTATGGTCATAGGTACCTAGACCTTCAAATCAGCCTATTGTTGGTATAAAATGGGTATTTAGAAATAAGGTAGATGAGCAAGGAAATATAGTTAGAAATAAAGCTAGGCTGGTAGCAAAAAGATACAACCAAGAGGAAGGAATAGATTATGATGAAACCTTTGCTCCCGTTGCTAGGATTGAAGCCATAAGGTTGTTGCTAGCTTTTGCATATTTCATGAATTTTAAATTGTTCCAAATGGATGTAAAAAGTGCATTCTTAAATGGATTAATTCAAGAGGAAGTATATGTAGAACAACCACTTGGTTTTGAAGATTTTGAAAAATCTTATCATGTTTTCAAACTTCATAAAGCCTTGTATGGATTGAAACAAGCTCCTAGAGCTTCGTATGAGAGGCTTTCAAAATTTCTAGTTGAAAAAAGGTCTGATAGAGGCAACATCGATACTACATTGTTCATTAAGAGATATCTAAATGATTTAAATGTTGTGCAAATATATGTGGATGAAATTGTATTTGGTGTAACTAATGAGGCTTTATGCAAGAACTTTGCTAAGGAAATGCAGGGTGAATTTGAGATTAGCATGATATGAGGGTTGAGGTACTTCCTTGGTCTTCAAATTAAACAAAGTGAGGAAAGAATCTTCATCAACCAAGAAAAATACACTCAAGATATGCTCAAGAAATTCGATATGCTGAAGCTGAAATCAATTTCCACACCAATGAGTCCATCCACCAAACTCAACTTAGATGAAAAAGGTAAAGATGTAGATCAAAAGCTCTAAAGAGGTGTGATCGGCTTTCTTCTCTACTTAACAGTAAGTAGACCAGATATTCAGTTTAATGTGTGCTTGTGTACTAGATTTCAGTCACAGCCTAAAGAAACACACCTAACAGTTGTTAAAAGAATTTTTAGATACCTCATAGACACTAAGGACTAAGAATATGGTACTCTTAGCTTAGTTGGATATTCATATGCTGACTTTGCTAGCTGCAAAACTGATAGGAAAAGCACTAGTGGAACATGCCAATTTTTAAGAAGCATGCTTGTGTCTTTGTCTAGCAAGAGTCAAAATTCAGTAGCTTTGTCAACAACCGAAGCAGAGTATGTATCACTAGGTAGCTGTTGTGCACAAATTCTTTAGATCAAGCAACAATTAAAAGACTATGAAATAACTATGCATGACGTACAAATATACTGTGATAACACAAATGCAATCAACATATCAAAAAACCATGTGCATCACTCTAGGACAAAGCACATTGAAATTAGACACCATTTTATTAGAGACCATGTAGTGAAAAATGATATTAAGATAGAATTTGTGAACACTTTACATCAATTAGTAGACATTTTTACCAAACCTGTGAATGAAGATAAATTCTGTGAGATTAGAAAAAATTTAGGGATGATTAGTATGAAGGAATTATAGGAAAACCTTTGGCACTCACATAAAAAACAAAGTGCATTCAGTCGACTAAGGAAATCTTAGTCAACTAAGAGTGGTCTGACAGCATTAAATAATAAGACTCAGTCAGTTTAGAGAAGAAGGAGTAAAATGAGGTAAAAATTGTGTTTACCGGGTGCAAAAAGAATGAAGAAAAACTGCCAAAGGTAAATAACCAAAATTTTAGAGGGAATTTTGAAATTATGAAGAAATAAAAGTAGGGCAGTACTTAAGGGAATGTGAGCAGTTTTTCTAAGAAATAACTGTTGACAACCTATCCTTTTCTCTCCCCTAAAACCCCATTGCTCTAAAAACAAAAACCCAAATCTTCCTGTTTGCCTCTGAAACTGACTTAAACCCTAACCATTAAAAATTTCTAAAATCAAAATGGCAAGAACATCTCAGAGTAAAGAGATTTCAAAAAAAAAGAAAGGGAAAAGGCCAATGGAGGAAGGAACAGGAACGAAAAGTTTGAAGAAGAAATAGAAAATCATGCCTGCTTCAGTGAAAGAAATATCCAAGAAACTAAGAGAAAAGAAGCAGAAAACTGACAAGAAGAAATATTCAAAATCCTCACTCCACAAAGGTACTAGTTCTTCTTTTTCGAAGTTCAGGAATAAGTTGCATGAATATAGGTTCAAAAATATTGAGAATGCACCAATCTCCTGTGGTAAATTTATTGATTGGAAGAGTTTTGATGAAAATGTAAAAATCCAGACTAGTTTATCTGAGTACTTTAATGAACTGAAACTAAAAGGTTACAACACCTTTAAGAATAAGTCTTATAGTCCAAGTCTGGTTAAAGAGTTCTATTCTGGCATTGCTTTGAAAGGAAAAGAATTAGTAGATTCTGATAATTATGTCGAAGATGGTTTAAATGTATATTTGAATGGAAAAGAATTTGTTGTGACTGCTAAAGATTTAGGAAACCTGCTAAAAATAGAACGTAAAGAAGGTGAGTATGAGCTCCCTGAAAAATATGATCCATCCTCATTATGGGAGATCATCACCGGGAGGAAGAAAAAATATTCTTTAAAGAGCAATTTAAGTGTGATAATCAGCCCTCATATTAGGATTTTACACTATTTCATAGCAGCAAACATTCAGGGTAGAAGTGGAAGCCTTAGCTACATCAGCCTCCAGGACCTTTGGCTGATGGAACATGCCTTCAACGGGGTATCTCTAAATCTGGGAAGATATATGATTGAAAAAATAAAAAGTGCCTACAAACTTGATAAGGTTAATCTGCCATATGGGAATGTCATTACATCCCTTGTACAGAAGAAGGGAATATGGACAAAGAGGTATGATATGGACTTGGTAAAAACCAGAGATCAAGCTATTTATTATGGCAGCTTGGTTAAAATGGGGTATGTGCTCAATGGGGAAAGGTTCATTAAGACCTCTAAGACTAGTCCAAGAAAAGAACACAGCTTACCTGCTCAACCTGAAGGAGCCTCTTCCAGATTCTCAAATGAAGTAATTTTTAATTTGCTCATGAGGATTTATGAAAAGCTCACTGACCAAGGAGAAAAGCTATAGAAAATTAAAGAGAAAATCACTGAGTTGGAAAACAAGCTAAAGGAGAAGGAAAACATACCATCTAAACCTGTGGCTGCAGACAACTTTGCAACATCTAACACTGCACCAGCACAGCAAGGTGCTGAAGGTTCAGCTAAGCCAACAGAAAAATCTGTTCCTCAAGTTAGAAGTTATGGCATTCAAGCTGAAGGTTTCACCTACAAATCTGCTAGTCTTGTTCATTAGACTGAAGACTCTCACCAAGGGGATGATCAGCCAGCCAAGACACCCTCTCATAAACTTCAAAGCAAAAATGAATCAGAACAAGGGACTGAAGTGATTGGTTCAGAAACAAAGAAACACCAGGCCTCTCCTTCAAATTCAGAAGAAGTTTCCATTATGAATGTCTTACACCAAATGGTTAAGGAGGAACAAGTTGAAAAAGACACTGTCAGGACAGAAACTCAAAAAGATGGTGGAGATGTAGGAAAAGGAAAGAAACCTGCATCAGTTCCCAAAGTAAAGGTAAAATTCGAGAAAGCAAAAGCCACTGCAACAACACCAACTGAGGCAAAACCACCAACCAAAGGAAAAAAGACTATGGCCACCAAGACAGTTTTTCTCAAGAGAAAAAAGTCTTCCAGGTTGGCAAAAAGATCTAGACCAATTTCAGCCTCTTCTCCTCAGAGTCCAATCCTTGTCTCAAACAAGTCCTCGCCAGAACCTTCCCCTAGAAAGTCATCACCTCTCCGAGAGCCCTCTCTTTTTCCTCTAAACCCTTTCTATGGCACTGAATCCTCACCCTCTGACACATCATATGAATATAAGCCCCTTCCTTTGATGCTGACAAAAAAGGGGAATAGGATGGCAAAGCTAGGGGTGCAGGAACCAGGGATGCAGGAACAATGAACAAATTAAAAAAATATATATTAGGGTGGAGGAACCAAGAACCTAGGAAAGAAAAGAAAGCAGCATCAGGAGCGGAACTTAGAAAAATAAGAGATAGGAAGCAAAATAGTCCAAGGGCAATTTCAAAATACTTTTTTATTAACTGCTATTTGTGCCATGGTGGCACTTGAACATTTAAGTTTAATTCTGTTGTTTATATGGTTGTGTGTGAAAAATGAATGCTGAAATGTCTATGTTGTTTAATTGCTACAAATTGAAGTCTGCTGAAATTTTGTTATCTTGGTATTTTTACTATCATGAACAAAATTTGCTAATGCTATGCTGATATTGATTTACACGTTGACAAATGATTTTCAATATGGCATTGAGAATAACTTCTGTTTATAAATAGATATAGATGCTATGTATAGAATGTCAATAGAATCATGAAGGGAATAGATAAAATATGATGACTGTATGCTATTGACAGAACTCTGCTGAATTCTTTATGAAAATCTGTCAACATTCATTGCTGTAAATCATTCCAGATTTTTGCACATGTATATACACATATATAATCTAAGTGTATAATGTCATTCTCTCTATATGACAAGAATAAAATTTGCTGGAATAAAGTAAGCAAAATATGCACACACTCAGGGGGAGCATATACTTAGGGGAAGCAATTCTCATTTTCTACAAAAAACTAAAAAGAGTAAAAAAAACACTATGATGTTAATCAAGGAATGTTTTGTCATCATCAAAAAAGGAGAGATTGTTGGCTCCATTAGTTTTTGATGATAATAAAACATTCTCATTTATTTGTGTCTAATACCTTTACTTAAGTGTGCAAGAAAATAAATATATGAAATTAATTAATCAACTCTTCAAAGAGTATATCAAAAGAAAAAGAGGGATAAAAATAACAAGATGCAACTGACTAATAAGGAGGAAGCTTATTGGTGAAACAAAGAAGAATGTTGGTTGACCAAGTTTCAAATTGGAGGAATGGCGGGCTGAAGAGTTTCAGAAATAGAACCAACGTAGTCAACCAAGTCAGTCGACTAACTACTCTCTGCCAGAATCTGTAACCTGAAACAGAACCAACTTGGTTGATCAAGTCAGTCGACTAAGTGCTCTCTGTCTACAATTTGAACCAGAGTACTACAAGATAGATTAACAGCTAGAACTCATCCTCAACTATTTCCAACGGATATAAAACTGCCAAACTGCCATCAAAGTTGCATCTTCAAGTATAAAAGGTCTTCAAACAATTAGAAACAAGTTTTTTAGAAGCCTTGAATGAGATTTGAGCTATAGAGAGTTGAAAAATTAGAAAATCTTCACTGCACTTGTCTGCACTTAAACGCCTACTCTTTGCATTTGTATTTTGCACTCAATCTTGTACCAATCTGATCAACCAGTTATCATAGGTACTTTCTGTTACTACTCTTCTTGTATTCTTAGAGTGAGGAAGTCACTCTAAAGGGTTATTCAAGCTTGGGATAGCTTGATTGTTGTAGGTTGTGGTTAAGCCTTGGAAAACCACTTTGGGTTTTAGTTGAGCCCATGAAAAACTAGTGTAAAAGGTTTTAGCTGAGCCTTGAAAAGCCATTGTAAAGCTTGGTGAAAGCTTGTGAATTTCACTGAATCTTAGTGGCTTTGTCAGGAAAATCCTTGGTTGGATAATCAAGGTAGTGGATGTAGGTCTTGGACTGAACCACTCTAAATTGTTGTGCATCTTGCACTCTATTTTTATTTTCTTAAGTTCTGGAAATTAGTTTTCAATATTGTTAAGAGCCAAATTGTGCTATTCACCCCCCCTCTAACACATATTATCGGGACCAACAAAAACCAATGTTAGGACAAAATGTGTTCCATAAAAATAATGGTAGTAGTGTGTTGAGAATTGAGAAGAAAAAATGACCATTAAGGCATTATGAAAAAATTTGGTATTTATAATTTTACAATATTTGATAGAATTCAATGATATAATAATAATAATAATAATAATAATAATAATAATAATACTTCCACATATTGTATCTGAGAATCAAAGAGCGTTTGTACCTGGACAGTTAATCTCAGATAATGTGATCGTAGGTATGAGATTACTCACTATCTTAGTAACAATAGACAAGGGCAAGTGGGTAATTTTGCTCTTAAATTGAACATGAGTAAGGCATATGATAGGGTGGAGTGGGCTTTTGTGGAAGGCATATTAAGGAAATTGGGTTTTGATGAGAAATTTTTTTGCATGGTTATGAGATGTATTTCGTCAGTTACATATTTAGTGCTTCTCAATAGTATTCCAGGAGAAAGGATTATTCCATCGAGAGGTCTTCATCAAGGAGATCCTTTGTCCCCTTTTCTATTTGTTCTCGTAACAGAAGCTCTATCCAATATGTTGGCAGTGGCTAAAGGTAACAAAAGTATTTCGAGTGTGGAGGTATGTAGAGGTGGTCCTAATGTTACCCATTTATTCTTTGCTGACGATAGTTTAATATTTAGGAGAACAGGGACACAGGAGATTTGAGCAATTAAAAATATCTTGGATTGGTATGAACATGCGTCAAGTCGAAAAATCAATTTTGAGAAATCAGCCATTTTGTTTAGTAAAAATGTTGATGCCATGGAGGCTGACAATGTATGTCGAATTTTAGGAGTTAATAGAGACAATTGGGGAGGAAAACACTTGGGTATGCCGATTATCTGTGGGGGCTCAAAACAACAAATTTTTATATATGTCATCGAGAAGGTGCAAAGACGAATTTTAAATTGGAAAAACAAATTTTTATCTTTAGCTGGCAGGGAAGTTTTGATCAAGGCTGTGGTTCAATCCATACCAACTTATATAATGAGTTGCTTTAAATTACTAGATTCAATTTGCCATGATATTGACTCTTTTATAGCAAAATTCTAGTGAGGAGGCAGTGACAAGAAATTTAAGTTACATTGCAAGGTGTGGAAAATTATGTGCAATTCAAAACATTCAAGAGGAATGGGATTTAAAGACAGAATTTTAAAGTAGCTATGTTAGCTAAACAAGGCTGGAGACTTCAAAAGAAAGTGCCTTCATTAGCTTATAAAGTTCTCAAGGCTCATTATTTTCCAAGAGTGGATTTTGTAAATGCAATATTAGGAACAAATCCAAGTTATGTATGGAGAAGCATTCGAGAAAGCCAAGATTTAGTAAAAAGGGGATCTTTTTGCAAAGTTGGAGATGGGAGGGATATATTTGTGAAGAAGGATAATTGGATTCCATAGATGTACGTGATGACTCAGTTAGTGAATTCATGTTGGTTAGAGAATTAATTGATTTGGAAACAATGTCCTGGAATGATTACAAAATTAAGAGATTGTTTCCTCCATATGAATATGAACAGATTAAATCTATCCTTTTGAGTTTTAAAAAATCGAATGATTTTTTAATTTGGTTGGATAGTCCTAATGGGGAATATTCTGTTAAATCGGGTTATAGAATATTATGTTTAGGGAGCATGGGTCCTAACGGCGTGGGGACATCTCAAAGCAATACCACTTTCTGGAAAAAAATTATAGGGCTTGGCCATCCCAAGAAAGATACTGTTGTTTGCTTGAAGGGGAGTTACGAGTATTTTGCCTACAAGGGTGGAGCTTAGCAAGAGGAAAATTAATGTAGAATTGGTGTGTCCTTTATGTGGAGCTAAGGAGGAAACTGCGTTTCATTACTTATGTACTTGTAGCTTTGCATGGGCTATCTGGCTAGCTTCAAGGTGGGGCTTCAAGGATATTTAAAGTCAGTGTTCGTCTGTCACAGAATGGCTCCAGTTGTTGTTAGATAAGGTGGAGCAAATGGATGTAGAGGAGATTGTATGCATTCTATGGTCAATATGGAAGGCTAGAAATAATTTAATATTTAAACAGGAACATTCGTACCCTAAAAAGGTTTTGGAGTTAGGATTAAACATGGTGCGACAATATAGAATGGCCATTATTTCCCATCGTATATCTGAAACTAGTGCGAGAAGTGAGGAGAATAAATGGAGAACACCATTGGGGTCCAAAGCTAATGTTGATGCTACTATCTTCAAATTAAATGGTGAGGTAAAAGTAGGTGCGGGTTTCATTGTTCATAATAATCATGGAGAAGTTCTGCTTGCTAGATTAAATACATATAAAAAAGAGGTGTCCATTGTAGAGGCGGAGATCAAAGCATTGAGTTGGGCATTATCTATTTGTGATCAACAGTAGCTACGAATTGATGAGGTAGAGATAGATTGTCTGCAACTGGTCAAATGGTTGAAAGACAAGTGTAGCAAGGAGGATTGGGACACATAGTGGAAGACTGCATCATGTTATTGAAGAAAACTTGGTGTACACAAGCCCGTCATTGCTCAAGGGAGGAAAATAAGGTGGCTCATACAATAGCACAGCATGCAAAATTTACACAGGAAGGTATACTGTTATGGAAAGAAAGCATGCAATTGCCTTATTGTATAGGCCGTGTTGTGAGTCAGGATCAAGAGTCATTGTAATATCCTGTCTTGGTAAATGGGGGCAATATAGGTGTATACTAGGATGAGTACTCTTTTTTCCCCTTTTATGAATTTTGCCCTATTGGTTTATCAAAAAAAAATGTGTAAGTGGCAAAAAATTAATTTTTTAATATATTACATTACTATTTATATACTTAATTATGAATGCATGAATTGATTTTATTTCGTTAATTAACTATGAATATGTTTATATTTATGTACTTTCTAATTTATTTGATAATATGGTTACATATTTATTTATTAAATATTATGCACTTGTTTCATGCATTAAAATGACTTGAGTACTAAATTTATAATGTAAAATCAACAAAACATAAATAAATAAGTAAATAAAAGGAACATGAAGCAAGGGCATTTTCGTATGTTTATATGCAATCAATGGCAAAGAAAGAGAGGAAAAAATGTCAATGGGGTAAATGGGACGGAGAGAGAAAGGGTGCAGTCAGGGACAGCCCAATAAATTCAAAAGCCTAAAGCGAAATATTCAAATGAGGCTTTTTTTTATTGAAATTAAACAAAATTATTAAAATTTTATCCTTCTAGCTTTTTGAAATGTAAAATTTTTAATTAAACTTTTATAATCAAGTTCTTCTAATACTTCTTTTTCAATTGATAATATAATCAATCCATTTAATCTTTCTTGAAATATTGTTGATCTTAAATAAGGTTTTATTAATTTTAATTTGAAAAAACTTTTTTCTCCTGAAGAAACACTTACTGAAATTGTTAACATTATTTTAAAAGTATTTAACTATTATAATTATCTTATATTTTTTAAATGGCTAATATAAAATCAACAATCAAAATTTTTAATTCAAATAAATCAACTATCACATAAAATAAAATAATATAACAATATAATATAAATCTAAATTAAAGTAAAAAAATCTATAAAGATTAGAACAATAGTACCTAATTGTTAAATGCTTATTGCAAATTGCAAATGAGGCTCACAGCTTTATGAATATAATAAAAGAACAAACTTCTTGTGTATTCTTTAGAGAAAAATTGAAGTTAAAGGAAAAAAGAGCAAATGAGAAAGAAAGATTTCAAAAGTAGATATCATATATTAAAAACAATAATTAGTTTTATATATAAGAAAAAAAATAGTTGTTGGAAATTATTAAATGTGTTAATTGAAAATAAGAGAAATAAGTGAGAAAAAAAATAGCTGTTGAAAATGATTAAATACATGTAACTGTTATTTTATTGAAAATAAAAGAATATAGTTGTGAATTAATAATATTCTAGAAATAAAGAAATAATAGACAATTGAGATTTATTAAGCACATAATTAAAAAAATAAAAGAACAAATAATTTGATGAATTATTTTTTATTTTTATATTTTTTAATATAATTAATTATATTATAATTATTATAAAATTATAAATTTTCTTTAAAATTAAGGCCTCCCCAAATTAGAGGCCTAAAGCCCTTGCTTGGGTGGCTTCACCCTAGGGCCAGCCCTGGGTGCAGTGCCCTCTGTGCGGTGAGCGCGGTTGGAAGGGCACTCAACCGCACCGCACCACCTTGCTGAGCAAGGGGCTTCAGAATAAACCGCTTCGTATAGAACATAAAACACTGTAATTTCTATCTGGCTGTAGATAGTGAATGTTAATTGAAATTGAGAGTTGGGAATTCATAGGTGCTATAGCATCTATGGTAACAAGTTATGCAACCGACTGCTCTGCGATTGAAATATATAAATATATTTATTACTGAACAACCACAAGCAAATACAAAGCTCAAGGACAACAATAACCGATGTTTAATTTTGATTAAGTCGAGTACAAAGCTGTAGATTGTAAAAGTTTAGGCATGCTTATAATTGATTCAGCAGAATTTCAGGTCAAGTTTCAAGACAGGTAGTAAATGGAATTTGGTAGCTTGAATGTTCTCTTTGCATCTGGGAGGCCCTTTAAACTGCTCCATTGATCTCCAATGATGCCCCATATGCGGTACCCTTGATCCACTAATTTTTTTCTCACCTGGGACTTGTATTCTTGCACTTGCATGTATTCATCGTCAAGACCCCTTCAGTCAGAGTTTAACAAATCTCTCAGATAGATCGCCAGGAAATTAAGAAATCAAAGTCAATCAAAACATAACTGCCAAAGGAGAAACACGACTAGGTTGACGAAGTACTTTTAACCATGTCCTCTCTGAAATGGCAGTTGAACCATCACTATAGTTACAACTGCAGTTTCCAGAGGCTTTTTGAGGTAAAATTTGATCTTCAACACAGCGAAATGATGGAGTTGGGTGGGCTGCTTACCTTAAGATGAGACTAGCCCATCCGTGGTATCCAACCTTGATGAGGTTATCAACAGTAGAAGATCTAAGGGTTTCACTTCTTGAAGAGATTAGAAAGATTTTAACCCCATTATCTTTGATCTGGTGGAAGAGCTTGAGTGTGTGGTCTAGAGCTGGTGCCTTGCTTTCTTTCATCCATGCCTCCAAAGAAGTTGAATTCAGCTTCTCTCCCCTGGTTTCATTTCAATCAGCAATCGGATTTTGTTCAGCAAATTCGTATGTAACCAAATTACTTGACAATATTTTATGCTACTGTGGTACCATAACTCAGGTACAATAATTCCTAACCTACTATGTAGATCCATTAGGAGTTTCAATATTAATGAACAGTACCAGCCCCATTGTCTGAAGAAAAATGAGAAAGCAAATGAACCATGTGATATGCTTTCTTTAAACACAGTGGACCATCTCAAATACTAGACAATATCCAAAAACAGCATTAAGCAGGATCGATCTTACCCAAAACCATGTTTCTTGAAGTAGGGAATGGTAGAAATGAGCGTGTCATCAACATCAAAAATCCACGCATCTTGACCGTCACCTCCCAAAGAGCAACAGCTGCTCAAGTATAGTGTCACTTCCTCGATTGCCCTCTCAGAGTCAGCCTTGTACTGAGATGAAGTCATGTACTTCTTGATGTAATGTACGCATTCTTGGGGCACTACTTCGAACTCCCTTATGTTGTGTAGCTCAACATTGATCCTCCAACTTTCACAGTAGTTTTTCAAGCTATCTCCTCTTGCATTTTTCCATTTTTGGTTCAAAATGTTCCAGTCTGCAGCAGCTAGGCCAATTAAGAGGTTTGCCAATGCCAAAATGAGCAGGGTTTTTCTTGCCATTCGCAGAGAGAGGGGGAGAGGGGAGGGGGGGGCAGATGCTGACTGAATACTGATGGATTAGGAACGTTAATGGGGCACATAAAGGGGGCACATGGGGGAGGTGGGGTCTGCAATCATGTTCTGGCTTCGGAAGATCACATGGAATGATGATTTATTAAAATGGAAGATAGTAAATGAATTGAGGGTTATTGAATGTATGGACAAACCAAAGGCTAAGTAAAATGATGCTGCCCAGCTCATGTTGTTCCCCCCATGCCATTTGGATTAACCTGGCATGATGTACCGTTAGAAGGCGCAGCCGCACAGCTTCTTTCAGCCTTGGATCCCTCTGCGTCTGATGCTATGCCAGCTATTATTAAAAAAATTTCCCAATTATGCCGTAATTCTTGCCATATAACACGGAGTAGAACGGATTTGCCTTGCTTTTAGCCTTTTGTGTTTTGGGTAGAATTAGAACTGTGTTTGGTGCTTCATGAGTTTGCTACGTTGTTGAAATTTAGAAAATACTAATTGGATGCCAAGAGCAAAGATGATTAATTTGAAAGGAAGAGACATTGATATTCCATGTTTGTAGTTGAGACAAAGACACAAATGTCTAGTTTTTTAGTTTTGAGCATTTCAATTGATGACAAGCAATAGTGGAATACTAGATTAGATGATTTATGTCTTGTTTTCGGTGCTGACAAAAAGAGGAAAAGCAGTGGATAGTGGCTGGTGGAGGGGCCCCAAGGAAACTATTAAACGCGTCGCTCAAGGACCTGTCTATTTTATCTTTTTGAGAGCTGAAGTGGGGGAGTTGAAGTAGAATCCATGGTTGGTGAATGGGCCAGTTTTCTTTTTTCTTTTTCCTTCCAAAAAAGAGCTTGGATGCAAACGCAATTAAATATGCTTATGCCTGGAATTATTGAAGTTACGGATTCCGGCTTCATAACTCCTTGACGATTACACATGTAGCCAACACCGTCGCTTAAGCTCAGAGAATTCTTAAATTTGCTCCAAAAAATGGAGTAACAATGCAGGAGATTTTAAATCTGGACCATCATCTCGTAACTACTACTCTTTCTTGGGGGAAGAAGAGGGTTTAATAAAGCTGTAAATTATCCCATGGAAATCACATTTCATGATATCATTTCTTTGGTTTAGTTGCTGATAGAAAGAAACAAATGGAGAAAAGAATCAGGGAAAAGAAAGCCTGCAACCATCCCAAACGTTCAAACCCAGATAACGCCTTTTGGCAACCAAGGTAAGGAGAAAACTGTGAATGGATCAGGAATATTGCACAATGCCTGAAAATTCATGTTTACAGAAAAGAAATACATGGTCTCTGTCCTCTTGTATGATACTAATTACAGCTGTTATCATAGAAAATCAAGTAGGGAGACAGCTGACAACAGTCAAGCCAACAGAAAATCGAATAAACACATAAAATGGCAAAACCTTCTTTATTTATGCATCAAATTGCCCCCCAAAAACGACTGAAAACAATCAGCATGACTTATTGGAAGAAAAGAGCCAAGAATTCAGCGTATTGAATTCAGTATGATATGTTCATGGGTAAACCCATCATCAAAGTTCAGAGAATAGCTGTGCAGGTCATAACTGAACTGCATGCTGCTTCTTTGCAACCTCAAGGCTTGCCTCCACTGTGACTTGAGCTTCCACACAAACTGCTTCAACACATACGATTTTAAGCGACAACACAAAGTTGGCCTACTCTGAACACTGATAAGTTTGACTGCATATCCATCGTTTGCTATTTTCTTTTCCCACTTCAAGAACTGGATTCTCTTCAAGCCTTGCATTTTCAGAATTTTCAGTGCTGACTCCTAACTAACTTCTCAGTATGTATCCACTTAAAGGAGAAGATTGCAAGGCTAAAAGCAACAAGAACAATAAGATATAGAGTTTCAAAGAAGGCATGAATTGAGCCTTTCATGCATCTAATTCCCACCAGAAGACATCACTGTCTAAGATGTTAGATGGCACTTTGCCATTTGTCTGAAATCGGAATCATTATCACCCATAGTTCTTTCCACTTTGCTTTGCCATCATTCCTAGGTCATCCTTGTCTAAAGATTAGTTGCCAGTGATGTGATGTCTGTAATGAGCACCTTTTTAAATTGTCTAGCCTTGAAAAAGGTTGCTAGTGTTTATCATTTGTGGTTTTGCTTCTGGTTTACTCACAGCGAACTTTCTGGCAAGCATCTACAGGAGATAGAGAGAGGCCAAGATTAGGTTTGCTGTGACTAAAAGTTATGCCGTCCATGCCTAAATCTGACTCTTCTAGTGCCGAAAGGAGGAGGGGAAAAGAGAGAAAAAGAGTGCCCTAATTATCAAAAGGTTCGGTGTCACTTGATCTGGAGGAAGGCCCACAAAGATGTGAAAATAGTTTTGTGGGGCTGACAAACAGATGCTTAGTAAAAGCAACTTGTAACAAAAACAGGCACCACCAATCACTGTATGCAACAATAAGTTTCATCACCCTTTCATTGTACAAAAAGAAGAGATAAAGTTGACGCACCCACCTACATAGTTCAGTTTGATATGAATGATAAAGATAACACCTAGAAGCATTTCAAGGAAAATGTTCCACTCAGACTTAACTCCTTGTAGTCTTTTACATGCAAAATGATTGCATCTCAAAAGCAGGAACGTGTGAGGAAAGAGAGAATTTACCATTTACAACATTTTTCTTCCACAAATAATTAGGAATTGAACCCAAAAGATTTGCCATGATTTCAGCTACTGGCCTAGGCTAACTTCTTACTTACAGAAAACCGTTTCAATAGCCAATCTAGTATTTTACATCTATAATTTTGTATTTCTCCCTATATTTTATTGGTTGAAATTTCTCTCTGGACAAGTGGATTTTGCTTACCAAATATGAATTTATCCTTTGTTTCATAGATTACAATGAACCTGTCTTAAAGCCTTACAATCTTCCCATTTCTTACCACTTCCCTAGAAAAGAAGAGGGGAGGGGGACAGTGATAAATACGTGATCATATCAATTCCTAATCAAGTTCCATACCTTCTTACCATACCCAAATCAACCTTTCTCTTTCTGCTTGATTATAACAAAGTGGGACAATCACATTTAGGCATTGTGAATCTTTGAAATACTAAGATTCAACTCAAATGTCTATTTAAAAAACCTGGCCTATGTTTTACATACAGTTAACACCAAATGTGATATGTAACAACAAAAATTTAGATAAAAAAAAAATACCTCCCGCTACAAGTATATGCAAATGAAATGCCATTTTCAGCAATAGATGTAGAAAGAGGGAACCTTATTGAAGACCAGCCTGACAATTTTCAGCTATCAAGCACCACATGTGCCATGTATCATTTGAGCACCACAAACATGAAAGATGTAGAGACACCAAATTCTCTCAGCAAGTTCACCTGGGAAGACATCATGTATTTGATGTCCAATATCCAAACAAAAATTAGAGTGATCTATTTCTGTTGGCATAAAGCATAGAATCCTCAATAAAGAAGAAACAGATAGCTGGAAATAATAATAAGTTCCTGTTGTCCCTATGTTGATTACCCATACACTGGATGTAAGGTTTGTTTGCATCCAGGATTTCACTCTTCATGTAGCTAACAGACCTATGTCATTTGCTGAAGTTATACTTGTGGCTTTTATCACATAAACATGATTCAAGTTCTGGTATGCCATTGGCACTATAATCTATTAAAGAGATCTCCATAAGCACAGGCCATCTTATGCCAACAGCTAGGCAATGTGCATTCGAGTAGAAAACACTAGCCTTGCTTTAGTCATAAATACAGTCAATAACTGCTTCTGTGAAAGCTACCTAAATATTAAACAAAAACCTTGATTACTTATTTCTTAATTTTCACCTGCAGGGAACAAGTAAAGCAATTATAAACAGATTCGGAGATCATAATTGTTGACACTGAGAGTTGACTGACAAAAATGACGAAATTGCATGTGTACCATGCGTATGCAGAAAAGTAACTCTCTAAGTTTTAGGCTTGTACTTCAACAAATTAATTTCTCAAGGTCTGCTTGGAACAAGATCATAAGGCCACCAGCCTAATAGCTAGTTAAACCTTATGGCATTTGGTATATAGTTTCAGCAAGGCACGTAAAATTTACATTGCACATCGTGATGCTGTATAAAAGCATGCATGAAAAGAATATGAAGATGGAGAGCTGAATATACTCACAGTCTTTATGCTCATTCCAATCTTGAATACAACTGCAGCATCTACAAGACAAAATATAGGAATTGAAGATGAAAATGCTGTCATGGAAGGATCGAAACAATGAGTCATATTATAATGAAGAATTAAAATTTGATTTACAGATGCCAAACCTCATGGTGGAAGGATTTCCTTTGAATTGAGTATCTATTTCACTCAGGTAAAGTCTAAATAAGGGTGACCTGCAATACCATTTACAGTCATCTTAAATCATGGAGCAGGCAAACTGCAAGCACTCTTAGATATGTCCACAGGTCAGTATTAAAATTAAAATCAAATGGAAATTGAACCATTCCATGGTAATATAGAGATATTCAATCATCATCAATTTATTTAAATATGAGTTCCTAATTCGTATTAACTAATTTCTGCCTTGGTAGGTATATGCAATAGGCCTTATATTAAAATTCATATTAAAATTGTGTTATCTACTAAATTTTAAACAAGCATAAAAGACGAAGTTTTATTGTTCACAGTCTAACATGTCTGTAATTTCCTAATTATCTATTCCAACAAAGTGAGCTGACTCAAATTATCCAAAGCCACACACAGAGATCAATAATACCAGGATGGAAGTGAAATTGCTGTAAGGGCAGGGGATGATTTCCACAACAGATGAACTTGACCACCCAAGAGTCCCATCAGAAAATCGAGAATGCCAGCTTCCTAATTTAGACAACCAAAATAAACTATAAATAGTGAGCCAAACTAGAAGATTAAAAGCAAGAACAAAACTGGTTTGGAGCTAGAGTCCAATATAACAACATTCCCATGCTTCAAAAACAGACAAAATACAGAACAACTCACAGAACAAATTTGCACTACAATTAAAGATGTAAAGCACACTACTTGGACTCAGGGGCAAAATACCGTCTTTCAACTCATTTTTGATATTTTTTGTCTATTGCAAAAGTTGCATAGCGTACTCAAAAAGAGTCCAATGTGACAGAAATAGAACTACAACGATTTGGTCTTCACAAAGCAATAATTTTTATGCAGTAGATAAGGAAAAAAGATAAAAGCTAACTACAAGAATAAGGCTAATAGGTTCCTCTCTGCTTTTCAGCACCAATCAAGCCAAAAATTTCCAAATGTTTTTTGTGCATCTGTCCAGTGATGATAGGTTCTTGGCTAAAGAAGTGGTAAAAATGGCAGGATTACCATAAGTGTGACAGGATAGTCGAGTGACTTTGAATAAGAAAACAGGGAGTCAGAAATGCAGTTAAACTATATCATGGAGCTTAGGATCTATATTCTACATGATAATTTAAAAGTCAGGACCATTCCAATGAAAATCAAGGGTTTTAAGAACTCGGAGCATATGGAAAATCTCTTGAGATTCTGAGATCAGCATGGCTGCAGGCACAAGAACCAATGACTTCTGCAGCATCTGGGGCTCAATCATTGAACCATGGACTGTAAATCATCAACCTCCTTATAATACAATAATAAAAGAGTAAAACCACCTTTACTCTTATTAACAAAAAACCCTAGAATAACAAAGAAAGTTGAAATAATGAACTTAACAAAAACAATAATTAATGCTTAGATAAGATCAAACACAATTAAGCTCCTCCAATACATGCCTACATAGATAAATACATACTTACATACAAACATGCCTACATGCATAGACACATACATGCACACAGACATTTACATGTATACATACATATGCACAAACATAAACACAAGTACACTAAAGATGGTTGTACTCCAACAAAACAGGCATATGGAACATTCTTTGATCTCTACAATTCACCCTTAAAAGATACCTTTGATTTCATTATATCCTCTTTTTGATTAAAAGTTTGAGACTTTCCAAAGTCTGAGTTAGCAAGCATGTGATATTGCTTTGAGATGGTAACAGAATCATAAGATACTGAAGTTAAGTGTTCAATTATGTAATTCCATCTGCTTGCAATGCATCCAAGTAATAAAAGCTCCTGTTCCAAGAGACAAGAAGGGGGAAAAAGATGAATTAGAGCTTAAAATGAAAATAAATACCCTCTGGAAAAAGACTCACATAAGATAAATCCCCACATTAAAAACTTGAATAGACCCCACATCTATATATGACCAAAACCAATCTTGGCTAAGCAAAGATATTAGTGTTCACACTAAGATTTAGGTGCAATTAATTGATCACAACCAGTTGGTATCAATGATGAAAACTGAAACTATTCTCTTGTAAACAAGAAACAAAATGAAATTCTGCTGCAGTCAAGTTGCAGATAAAAGACAGAGTTTAACGTTTACTGTGGCTAAAAGTGTCCCGAACTGATTGCAAGTAAAAACCACTGTCCTTTTCCCAAGAGTTAAAACAAGCTTTCAAGTCCTTTTACTTTCATAGAACTGCAGTGATAAGTCATCTATCATAAACATCATGCAACAACAAACAGTAAAAAAGAGAAACACATATGCTTTTCTTTTACTCATGATCATAAATAAAAATATCTTGGAACGTCAATCACTCATTCAAAGTCCAAATAAACAAATGGCAAACAATTGCTGAGGATAGCATATTTACTGGTAACATAAAATTGGTGTCTTTCTGCCAAAATTTCTTACATCCCCAGCCTCCCAAACTAGCATAGCTGCCACTTGCAACATGTAGATGGACATAATGACATGACAGCCAAAAACATAGCACAAGCATAAGAGCAAGAACTAGACAAGTATAGACATGACCAAGCAAGTGACACTCATAGCTAGGATACACATCAACCATGGTCAAGCACGCTTTAATAAAAAGTTCACACAACCTTACATCACTATCAATTATATCAAGTAGAACAAACTTACAATTGCCTCATGTATATCACAGTTGCTATCTTTTTCAGAAAAGTTCAGCTGTCCAAACACTTTCCCCCATTGTACCTTAGTGCCTGAAAATATTAAACTGGCACCAGAAACCAATCTAATAGTTCTCTTATCAAGAAAATATGACAAAGCCCTTGACTTCCACTGGTTCCATGTGAACACAGCAACTGATGCATCTGCACTTCTAAGTACAAAGATAAATATTTTGGCTTAGACATTCAAGAAAAGTGATGCAGACTAGAAGTAATTGATCCATCGAATGTAACTCACAGATTGTAATTAATGCACCAGAAAATTGTGAGTTGACATACTAACAAGGGATATCCATGATTTCAAAGAGAATGAAAGGTAGTCTTCTAGAAAGAGTCAGATGGTTATGTTAAGACAACAAACAGATTTCACTACCTTTCTAGAACTAAGCTTTCACTAATGTATTAAATTTCTAAGCTATCATGTTTTCAACATGGAATTACTAGCAAGAAAAATCAGTACATACTGCAGTAAAGCTGGAAGACTTTCATGCTTCATTTTTTCTCTAAATAAGCTACAGTCAGATTCAGTCCAGCTGCTCTGTCTTACAGCATTAGAAAGAATATTCACTCCTTCCTCAATAGTTGATATGCATGACACTGCAGATTGCCTCCTGAAGAGTTCTTGAACAGCAAGTTTAGTAAAATTATCACTGCCAGAGTCTTCAGTTTCCATGGTTGGAGTTACATCTAGAGATGAAGTAAACAAATTCCCCATACAAAGTCTATTTTGCAGTGTCAACTTATTCAAATACGCATTGAGACAGTCATGTTCTGTCTCTGAAAGTGCACTAAGGTCCATCTCGATGGTTGATGTCAAGATTGCTTTAAGATGTGAATCCCTCAATGGTAAATTATGGAGTAAGTGTTCCAACATATAACCTCTTGCCCTTCTAAGAGTAGCAGATGATAAATGTGCAAGACCCTGCCACCATTAAAAAAGATTGATACTAATAACAATTCAATCACATAGAATTTCAATTAGCATATCACAAAACAAGATGTATAAAGACCACCACCTGAGGGAAGGAAGGATGGGATGCCATTTCGAATAGCGCTGCATCAAGTTCCTCTAAAGACTCTCGGTAAACATCCAAGCTTCTCAAACGCCTAAAGACCTAAGCAATATGATAAAAGAAATTTCAATTAATATAATTTGCATTTCCCCAACAAAGATATGAAAAGGAATTTCTTTTAATTTTTTATTAAAGGATCTTAAATTTGTTAAATCGAATGGAATAAGCCAATCAATAGGTTTTAGAGAAGAAAGAGAGGGTACCGACGTTTTCAAAGAAGAGAGCCCAATGAAAGGCTCGCTTGATGTTGTCGGAGTCCCAGTGGGCAAGAAGACCAGATGATTGATACCCAGATGCTAAAATGAGTATATCTACAAACCCTTTTATCAGTTTCATCATTTCTTCCAACGATATGTCTGGGTAATTCCATCCCATTCTGTTTTTTCTTTTTCTTTGGTTCTCTTAATTTCTGCTCTCAACTATGCCGATTCCGAAACGAGATACCAAATTGGGAAGAGGTTTGAAGCCAAGCTCGGTTTGGGTCGCACCTGGTTAAGTGTTTAAAGACGGGCAATGGACTTTTCACGGAAGTGAAAGAGAGAAAAATAGAACAGAAGAAAGAAGGTCGAGACTCCGACACTCTGGAGAGAAGACCGCCAACGCTCTGAGTTGGGGATTTTCAGTTTTCCCGCCCCCAACTGATCGACTCTCAAAAGGCTAAAGCCTAAAAATGAAAAAAGAAAATGAAATTTGAATATTTTTCTTCTCAGTTTGGTAATGGAAAATTTTATTTGTATAAAATACATTTTATTAAAAAATTTAATATTTTTTTATTGTTAGATAAATTATCATAAATATTTTTTTGAATTATAAAATTTTCCATCTTCAATAACTTTCTGCCATCATACTATAAAATATAAACATTTATTAATTATGCAATACATCCAAAACATTTTTTTAATATTAAGAATATTATATATAAATAATATTTAACTCTTTTTATTTATTTATTTATATATTTTTCATCATATTGTTATGTTGGTTTGTTAAGTAAATCAATCATAAATTAGAAATTAAAAAAATTAGAGATTTTCTTGTGTGAAAATTTTGTTTAATATTTAATAAAAAAAAATTTAATTGATCTTAATTATTTTGTATTATACTAAAAATTTTAGTATCTTAGAAAAACTAATTATAGTGATATGATCATTATGAAATGATTGAATAGAAATAATTAATCATGTTTTGTTGAAAAAAAATTAATAACTAAACAAAAGAAAAAAATATAATGATGCTTTATTGTTTTGTGAGATCAATCATACAAGGAGGGAAGGGTAATATTTTACAAGTGAGATTGATCTTAAGATTTATTATATCAATCTTAGAGAGGAGGGAAGATAGATAGAAAATGTCTTACACTATTCGCAAGTATAAGATATTTTTTGTAAGTCAATGTAAGTTTTCCGTTATCTGCAAAACATTTTATATTTGTAAAATTTTTTCCTCCTTTTAAATGGAGGAAAGAGATTAAAAAATTTTAATTAAATTATGCAATTAGTCCTTGTACTCTAAAAAAATGTAAATAGTCCATATACAATAATTTGTATAAATTAGATCATTATATTTTGTTAATTTGTTAATTTCAATCTCTAACTGTAACACTATTAAATTTAATTGTTAATTATGTCAACATAACATTTTGATCAAATTGACATGATACTTCTTATTGATGTGGCATTGACTATTTACTGATGTGGTATTACTTAGATTTCTTGTAGGTATTTGTTCACTAATAGGTATCAATCGAATCTTAAACCTTTATTTAGGTCTTTAGCCATAATTAGATAGTTAGATAACTATTTCTACTATGACATTGTATCAACATTAATGAATTAAAACATATTTAATTTTAAAACACTAAACCTAAAAAATAATATAATTTTTTTTTTTAGAATTATAGGAGAAGGATTTGAATCTTACTTTTTAAATAGAAAATCATGCACTAACCAATGAACCAAATATTCAAGTACAACAAATAATATAGGATTACTATCTAATACTAGTAAGAAAAATATATCATATATTCGATCAAACCATGTACCTAACAAGAGAGAACAATGAATAGGCATAAGCTAGAAATTTACCCATTTAATTGATGCTGCGCTTGGGTAGTGAATGCTTCATTTTTTAAATCTACAAATGCTTATTAACCTACATAACAAAAGAAGGATAATTTGATGTGTATGATAAAAGAGAAGACCTACAAGACTTTAGAGAGCTAATAGTAAATTGAATGGAATTAATAAGGAACCACCATATGTTTCAACTTTATTACTTTCCACTAGAGCAAGGATGAATAGAGGACACGTCATGGTGAGAGAAAAGCCACGAAAGCATGTAATGAGGAATAACACCGGCTAGATGCCGAATCAAAAGAATTGTTATAGATTCCAATGCTTGAGGGTTTGATGTTGTTCCTTCTACACCTTGATACTCAAAATGTTGCATTTGAGGATTGCTAAAAAGGCTAAGAGGATGGAATAGCAGCCATTAAAGCATTCATCAAGAAAGTGTCGTGTTCATATTGCATCAACACATAATCAATGTCACATCAATAAAAGTGTCACATCAACTTGATTAAGATATCGTATTAGTATATTTATCGGCTAAATTTAACTGTATTAGATTTAAAGATTGAAATTAATAAATTGACAAAGTACAAAGACTTAGTTTATACAAATTATTGTATAAAAACTAAATTTATATTTTTTAAAAGTACAAAAACAAATTACATAATTTAACCAAAATTTTATTAAAAAAAGATTTCAACCTTACTGAATGTGGCCTCTATTAAGCATTTTTTTTCAATAAAAAATGTTAAGGAATTAAAAACAAAGAAAATAGTGTACTATCTTTCTTTTTCTCATGAAACAAGTATATTAGTTTTAGGTTTTATTTTGGAAAAACAATGGATAATTTTTTTATTGTATAATGGTTAGATTTAACTATATTTTTTAGTTAGTGACTTAATTTGTGCATTAACACTTTTTTCCTTCTTTATTGATTTTTATCCTATTATCAAAATTATCTTAAATGAAGAGCAAAATGGGCACATCTCTTTATCTAATCGCTTATTTTTTTTAAAAAAAAATGTTATTGACTTTAGTAATTTTTTCATGACAAAACATGTGACTCAGACCCTAATCTAAATATGTGTGTGGTCATTATAAACTACATGTTTGAGTAATAGATTTTGAAAAGAAACAAGATTTTAAATTTTTTTCAAATAAAGTTCATAGTAAACATCCATCTTGGTCAATGTAATATTTCTTTTTTGAAAAATTAAATTATTCATAAATAAAATTGGAATTGAGAGTTCCTTGCAACTATACAAGACATGAGCCCAACTTTTGGATTGTTATTACAAGGGTACAACCAACATAACAAACTAACAAAAAGGCAAGCCCACAATAAAAATATCAAAGTAAGTTAATGCAATATTTGAACTTATTATATTTATCTTGTAATCTTAGTTGTAGTTTATTTTGTAAACTCTTAGCAACTTGTATATTATAAATAGATTATGAAAAGTGTAACGATTTAGGTCTAAGCACTATTGATTCAATAACATTTTGTATCTAAATCACATTGCTTTCAAAAGTTTAAGTTAAAGTTGCTAATAATTATTGACTTATACCTTTATATAAATCTTTAATAATCATATTCTCATATGATATGAGTTGAGGCATCACATCTTATCCACTCAATTCTTTTATATCTTCATTAAGGTCACATATCACAACCATAATAAAGGCCCATTGCATAGAATAGAGATCTCACTAGTGCAATGTGAATGTCCACATTGGGCTAATACATGTTTAAATACCAATTGCAACATATTGGGTCCAAGTACCATTGGTCCAACAATTTTTTGAGTCTAAATCACACGATCTTTAAAAGCTTAAGCTCAAGTTGCTAGTAATGATTGACGTATGCACTTATATTGGCTTTCAACAGTCACATTCAAATATGATGTAAGATCAAATATCACAAAAAAAAAAATGGCATTTATGTCTTCTCTCTCAAATTTTTTGCCTCACCTGTTTTTTTTGATGGTATCAAAGTTGTAACGCCCTCAGGATGTTTTTCTTTTTTATCCTAAATCTTCTTCATCATCAAATAATCATGTTTAAAGCCTCATCTACTTCTATTATCAATATCACATGTTGTTGCATGCTTACAAGGCAAGCTTGAAATTTGCCAAACCTTAAATGGAAAACTCCAAACTCCTATTTGCAAGTTCACCACAAAACTCCTTCCACTTTCAAAGACATTAAACTCACTCTCACTAGTAGGCACCATTTTGCAAAACTAACCACTGTGCTTAACTCCATCAAGTTTTTTCTTAATTGCTAGAGTAATTACCATATCCCATGCGTCACAGACTTGGAACTTTAGCTTAGAACTGTGAGGCTTTAAGCTCGTACGTGAAGGCTAAATAAGCCTAACTCTTAACATAATGTGGAAGCAAAAATAATGAAGAAGAAAATTTAAAGAAACAGTAATTGTATTATTCCTTATAGGCAAACAAAATACCTATGACTTATGCTAATTGCTTAGTTGGCAACTTGGTGCCTTATAAAAAGACCCTAAGGGGTTTATTTATATGATAACCCCTCTTAACCCTAAGTGAAATCTTAATCTTATTTGAGTTGCAAGCAAAGTAAATAAGGATAACATAAACAAAAAAAGTGTCATATTCTTAATAGAACACAACTAATTGAACCCTAGTTGCCATTCCCTATCAACATTACACAAGAATTCTAACCTTTATAAACAACCTTCATATGCATGCACCTTTCTTATGTGCAGGCCTCGCATGCCTAACCCGTCGCTTTGCACTACTCCACATGGCCCATATCTTTGCACCTTGTGTGTACGACCTAACTCTATAGGTGTCCTTTGCAACAGCAACCCCATTCGTTGCCGACCCAATGAATGCTTGGGTTGAAATCTCGTGTCATGACACCATGTACATGCCTTCTCATATCTATCATGTGACTGTTTCATCAACTTCACTCTAAATCCTTTAATATAGTTAAGAATAGCTTGCTTCAAACACAACCAATCCATTTATCGAAGCTCTCGACCATGTTGTTTATGACATGATCACTCTTCACATTAGGAACAAAGGTTAGCTTTGTGCAGAAGATTAATGGTTTTTCCATCAACCATTAGTATGCATCACTATATTCTATCTTGATCTTCATCATTGCTTAATTTTATTCCCATTGATTACATGCTTTCACAACTTTTCATAAGTTGACTTTGAAATCTAAACCCACAAACATTTATCTGAAATTATTAAATAAGTATCTAACACACTTTCTTTGAGTTGCATGTGGCATGACTTTTGTGATGATTTCATTTAACCCTTACCACATAACAAAATTGAATAAATTAATTAATCAAATCAATAAATGAAATCAATAATGAAATCAGTTTATCTTTTGGTCATCACTCATCAATGTTAATAATCTATTAAATTCATTAATGAAAATACTCAATAGTTGCAAAAACCATGCTCATGCATCTTCATTTTCAAGTTCCACAACATCAACAACAATAGGAAACAATCCATAATTTCTATCGATGACCATAACTGATAACAAAGCTACTTCATAAGGCCATTTTAAGTGGCATCCATCAACACCAACAAAAAACCTTCATCCATTACTAAACCTTTTTTTCATGACTTCAAAAAATAGGAAAAAAAAACTTTTAAAAGTAGGGTTCACACTAATTTATGGCCTTTTTAATTGCATGGTAATACTACCAAGTTTAGTATTTTTCACCATCGAGCATATAAATGCAACAATTTGTATGACCTAGTATGAGTCCTTTAGGTTCCTCTCTTGCTATTATCTTAGCCTTATATAGCTTCTTTAGATTCACTATCACACCATACTTCTTAATCAGTTCATGCTACACTAATTTGTAAGACATGTTTGGTTTAAAATATAATTGAAAGCCAAGCTTTTTTACTATCTAACACTTGTTGCGGCAACATGGTTATTGTTGACTCCTTTACAAGTGTGTTCACCTTCTAGTATTTTTATCTTGAATGCCTTCCTATCTAGAATAAATGTTACATGAATCCTCCAATTACAAACATTCCCCTTATAATATGTTGTATACTTTTTGTCATTTTTAGTCTTATATATCTCTAATTCTTCTTGAATTACATAATCATTCATGAATTCTTTAAAGTGATCAATACTGTTAAATAACATATTCTTGACAAGCTTTACTTTTCTAAACTCATCATGTGCATAAAGAGTACTTGTTATAGGCCTATCAATTAATTTGTCCTTTTTATTAGAATCAAAACTTCCATTATTTCACTATTCAACATAACTTCTAAGATTAGATAAACCATTAACATTACTGTAAAACCCTAACTTTTATAAATGCGTAACTAGGTGTAGGAACAATGATGTGGACTAGGAGGAATTTCGTCCTTTCCTTAGTAAGTGTTATTAAATATTTTGGTAACCAAAATATTTAAGGTTTATGCTTTTGGAGATGTATTTTAAATTTTATGAAAAAGGTTTAAAGAGTAAATAATAGAAAGAAGGAATTATCGTTAATTACCCCTAAGTAATAGAAAGAGGGCATTTCGATTAATTATCTCTAAATAATGAAAAGAAGGCATTATGTTTAATTACCCTTAAATAATGAAAAGATGGCATTTCAATTTATTACCCTAAATAATAAAAAAAAGGCAATCCGATTAATTACTCCTAAATAATAGAAGTAAGACATTCCGGTTGATTACCCATAAATAATAAAAAGAAAGTAATTTGTTTATTTACCTCGAAATAACATAAAGAAGTTAGTTACTCTTAAATAACACAAAAACATGTTTGACTTTTTAAAAAAATTGTGGCCAAGCTTCTTTAGGAAGCTTTACGTCTTTCTTTATAGCCGCCCATCATTCTCCAAAAGCGTTTTCTCCCTTGTTTATTTTTTTCAACTCAAGACCACATTTCCTCCAACAAGAAAGCCATGATTTTCTTTCTTTTTCTTTGTCCTTTCATTCTTCTACTTTAAACCTTCATTCTTCCTTCTTGCTCACTAAATCAATAGCTTCTAACACCATTTATTCCCTTGATAGCTGAACATAAAAAAGAGAAAGAAAAATTTCTCTTCATCCTAGTTTTTCTCTACACTACCACTTTCAAATATACCAAGATTGTAAACTTTAATCAATTTTAAGTAAGTAAATGTGAGATTTCAACCCACAAAAACTCCAAATTTTATGGTTTTATTTTTCAAAAAAATTGATTTCTAATTTTTCATAATTTTTTCCTTAAAAATATTAGGTTTTGTTGAATTTTACATCTCTGAGCTCACCAAGGTAAGGAAACCTTAAATTTGAGTAGTTAGCTTAATGGGTTTGTAAATTATACTAGAATTCTAATTTAAATTTTAGGTTAGGAGTAATTTAGCTAGTGTATATTTATTAAAATTATTAATTTTGAATTTTTATGATATATTTGGGATAATTATTATTTATTAGTAATTATAGGTTCTATTGGTATTTCAAAACTCAACTTGGATCGAGGTGTTAGTGGTGTTGGTTTTGTAAGATGGTATTAAAATGTGAATGGACTTGCATTCAAACTGTTTTGTTGGAAAATGCATGAAACTTTTTGAAATATTGTGCCTATAAATGTTTCGGGATTGTTTTATTAATATGTTCATAGGTACATATGTTTATATATATATATATGTAAGACTATATAAAATATATGCACATTTTATTATACAAACTTGCACGAAACTATCACAACTCAAACTAAAGGGTCATGAACGGCGCACGACTTTAGCAAACGAAGTTTGCGAGATAACAAATCAATTCAAGCACAATGCATATATCCATAGGTTTACGTAGCTAACAAATGTTCATTTAATAACATAACTTCAAAGTTTATAAACATTGCTCCTTGGCACAATGGACATAATAGTGTTTCACAATATTCGCAAGCCATACATGGGCTAGCATAATGGGTTCGTCCCATACAACAACTAAACCAAATAAATAGCAACACAGTGCCTACATAATCCGAAGTATAACATAGATGAAAAAAAAAATCAAAATCGAAAACGAAAACTGACACAAACTCAAATTCAGTAGAATGGACTCTTCAAATGGTAAATGCCTAATAGATGCCAAAAGCATTTGTCTAAAAGACGATACTAACCACCTGAATCTTGTAGTTTATTTATCTACATAATGTAACAAATGATTGGGGTGAGTCATCTATAACTCGGTGAGTGGAAGCAAAAAGAAATCTAATATAGATTGTGCAGAGACATGTATTAAAATGCATTCACAACAACCTTGATGAATACTTTTCCATCCAAATGAAGATAATAGCACCGTGCCACGAGTTTTGCCTTCACAACAACCTTGAAACTTCGCTTCTGTAAAGGACAAGTGAATAAGAGACTCGTAAGCCTAACTGTGAATTCCACTCTTTGGGGAGCCTTAATGGTAGCATTGTACACAGATCGAGGATCTACATTGGTGACTTTTCCATGGAAAATACTTATGGTTTGTGGTTAGCCACTTGTCATGGTAAGCTACATTGATAGATAGTTACGTGCATTATAACCAAATCTAGGAAGCAACGATGAGCAATTGTTAGATTTTGCATCAATTAAATGTGCTATAAATGATCCACTGAAGCCTTCATGACATATGAACTGTATATAAGACATCTCATCCATGTCATAGACTATGCTCAAGTTTATTGCTCTAGCAAGTATCAATTGACTAGTACTGTGGGCGGATTTAGCATCCTTGTTCACCTTCCGACTCATTGGTTTTGCTTCATCGATAATTAGTATGTTAACATTGAGTTGCCTATTTCTGCTTTGCTGTTTTGTGATGCTCTTGTTTTGGCCCAAGGCTTTTTGTTTTAAAGAGTCATAAGATCTAAGATGATATTTTGCTTAAGTGTTTTCTTTGTGTTCGAGTTATGCAGCTAGTTTTTTATGGGCAACTCTCACAAGTTGTTATTGTACAATCTTCATACAGCTAAGGCAACTATTATG
This sequence comes from Theobroma cacao, assembly GCF_000208745.1. Lineage (NCBI taxonomy): Eukaryota > Viridiplantae > Streptophyta > Magnoliopsida > Malvales > Malvaceae > Theobroma > Theobroma cacao. The sequence continues at coordinate 26,589,696 of NC_030850.1, read as the reverse complement.
GCCATCAAGAGTTTTAGTCAACGAGGACTTAAGACTTGAAGTAACAGGTTGGTAACTAGTTTAATAAAAATAACACTTTTTAAAAAAATGCATTCACGATGCAAACAGAGCTATCTACATAACATTTCCAAAAAGTAAGGTATGCAGAAATCATCCTTGTAGGGTACTTACTAAGATTTATTGAAATTTTCATTCAAACAGTACTTCTACCAACCTTAACTAGTTCATTTCATGATCAAACTTAATACAAGTCTAATTTGAACTTACCTCAAAGATCCCTAAACAAATGCTTGGTCGCACCTCATACACAGATCAAAAATCATTACTCAAGAGGTATAACATGCTATTATGAAAATCGTTTCATTATATTCAAAGCATAATCATTGAATGGTACTTTTTGGATGTAATCAAAGTCAACATAGGATAACTAGCCAACAGAATCAAATCACACATAGTACCGAAATAACTAGTAGGAAGTCAAATCACACACGGTACTGAAGCAATCGATGGACAATCAAATTACACACGATGTCAAAGCAACTGACAAAAAATCAAATCATGCACAGTGTTGAAGCAACCGACAAAGAATCATATGTCATAGGGAAAGAGTGTCACTCAACCACAATTAAATCAACATCCGAAATTTATAACCATTAGAAGGAACACATAAACATTACCTCGAAAACATTAAATCATTTTCTCACATGCATAGCTAACCTAAACATTTATTCCATATACCTCTATTCATCAAATGTATCAACATATGATGAATCTTTGCTAATTCATTTATCATCTACAATTGCACCCATGTATCGAATACAACCTCATGTGAATGAATATATGGCAACCCAATAGTCTGTAACGGTGCTTAGATAGGCAACTCATCATTCACAAAGTCGGAGACAACAATTCTCAATGTTGGGAATTCAAAGAGCAACATAATATATTCGTCATTTTGTAGCTCATAACAAAACAAACAGCACATACACAATTCATTTAAGGGCAGACAGTTCAGAGAGGCTTGTTTCCCATTTCCAAATCGTATTCATACGACTTTTATAAGGCATTTCAGAAAATCGAAACAATATCCAATCAAAGGCAAAATTTATAATTCATGGTCAACACTAGCATAGGCACAATTCTTTTAGGCAAACACAACAATTTTACCTTTAAGATGAGCATTCATGCATTTGTATATATATATATGTGTGTGTGTGTGTGTGTGTGTGTGTGTGTGTGTGTGTGTNCAATTTTACCTTTAAGATGAGCATTCATGCATTTGTATATATATATATGTGTGTGTGTGTGTGTGTGTGTGTGTGTGTGTGTGTGTGTGTGATATAGCGCTTAGTTTTAAAATTAAATCCCCAGTCACTGTGACAATTTAAGCAATCCTACAGCAACTTGAGATTTTTCTTGCTCACCAACAAGTTCTAAACTCAATAATTATTTCCAACAACCAAATCTGAATGTCTCTGCTCATCAACAAGCTTCCAAATTTAGCAATGATCTTTCTATGTCCAACAACAATGCTTAAACTCTAGTTTCCCCTTCTCACAAAATATAATCAATTATTTCTTGGCATTCAAATATTCTTCCAGCACTAAACTTAGCCTAACTTCCATCCACTTTGCATTCTAAGTTTTAAAATGCTTAAATAGTCACCTCAAACGCCCATTCAAACCACTCTCAAGCTCACCAATCGGCCAAATTAAAGGGAGGGAATCTCCACTAAATAAAAACAAAATTTAAAGTTATATCTTGATAAAAACGCAACTCAAAAGGTTAGGAGGCTTAATTTTACGTCTATAATGGTTTTCTAAGCTCTAAAATGCCTCAAATGAGTGCCAGCAAAGGAAAGAGCTTTTATTTCTCTTTTGGTTTCATATGGGCGGACTGCTTAATGCCTAATATTTTTTTGCCTTTCCACATGCATGTATTGATACATTATTAAATGTATCAATACATTCATTCCAATTTCATTCATATCTATCGATACATTAGGCAATGTGTCAATAGAAATCAAACAGAATGCTCTTTACCTAAAATTTATCAATAAATTGGAGAATCTATTAATACATTTTTCACAGAAAGTCCCCCTTCACAAATCTATTGATATATTTGGACGATCTATCGATAAAAATTATGCAAAATGTCCCCTAGTTCAAATCTATCGATACATTCTTGAATGTATCGATAGAAATCCTGCAAAATGCGTCCCCTGTTCTTTTTGCCAAAAATGTATCAATACATTAGTTAATGTATTGATACATTTCCTCCAGAATGTAAATTTTCAACACCTCTAACTTAGTCCAAATCCAAAAGTCCAAAACCATTCCCTACTTTAATCTACACCTCAAAGCAACCATATAACTCATAAGTTTAATGCTTACATTCAAGCAACAACTCCAAAGTTCCAATTAAGCTTAAAATCTCATATGTTCATCAAACATATTTCAACATTTTGCCTGAGTATCATAACTCATACTTCCATAAACTTACCTCATACACAACATCCATTAATAACCTCAACATACCAAAATTCAAAGTCATTCTCTATAGACATAAGCATAATCATAAGTATACAAGCATACACATTAAGGTTCAAATTAACTCATCAAATAACTTAGCCAACATCACACATAATCCATATCAAAGTTTGGAGGTGTTACAGGAATAAGCTTTTGAAATATATAAATTGTCAATGTGATGATATTGCTAGTTTTATGAGTTACAGATTTTAAATAAATGTGCTAGACTTTTAATGTGATGATAATGTTAGTTTCATAAATGTTGGTTTTAAAGGAATGTGCTAGATTTTAAATAAGGAATGTTAGTTTTATGAGTTATGGATTTCATGTTTTGAAAAAAAAAATTTGATTGGTTTTATGTGAAACTTTGAGTGTTGAGGACTTAAAGATATACAAACATGAATGGACGAAATGATGCTAGCCTTGTGGTCGAGAATGACACAAGCAATGTTATGAGGTCACTAACTATAAGTAGTGGACTATTGTTACATATGCACATGTAAAGGTTAGCTACCTTGTGGATGGCCTTCATAGTGGGGCAACAAAATACCATTATCACAAATGACCTATATAATGGGACGACGAAATACCACTATCACTACACTAATGCTACTTAAGCTAACTCCACCGAATGATATATTTTTCAGATGTAATGTTTATGTGCAATTAACGAATTGAGTTTTAAAATGTGTTTCCAAGCTAGTTTATATTACCTCGTGATATATGAAAAGTGTTTAAAGTGTAAGTTCTTATATGTAGATTGAATATGTCTTGGGGGAAAATGGCTAAGTGTTTCAAAATGATTTAGGAACTGAGAATTGCATTCGTAGTTTTGGTTCCAAAAACAAATTGTATAGTCTTAAAGAAAAATGGCATAGATTTATAAAATACTCCTCCACTAATATTCTTGTTCCCTTCTTATGTCTTTCGTTGAAGTTTTATACTTATATTTTAAAATTCATGTTTTTGGTTTTCTAAACAAAAGTTAGCTGAATCGTAATGAAGTAGTTCTACCCTTATCCGTAAGAGTGGCATATGTTCCTCTAGCATTCATTAGGCTCCACCAACCCATATCACTCCACTGTCTTGTCATGCTTAATTTTGTACTTGATAGAAGTCTAATAGTTTTGATGTAGCCATTGTGTCAAATACTTATGATAGAGAATATATAAAGATAATGTCAACACTTAATATTTTAATATTGAGTTAAGGCACACTCAAAATATGTTAGGTGTTTGGATATGAATTTTATATGAATATGATGGAATATTGCTATACGAGATGTGTCAACACTATAAGGCTTGCTCGAGCTCAGTGGGCTTTACCTATTGGGCTATTGTGTCGGCCATAGCTTTGGATTGGGTCGTGACAATCATTATTAAGTGCCCTATCCTCATTATCTAAATTCTTAGCACCATTGCCTTTTGACTGACTTTGTTAATCATCACTCTCAGTCTCAAGCATCTAATCAACAATCTCACTAGACGTATCAATTCCTTCTTCCTTATTAGTGTCCATTTAAACACTACTAAAATCACTTTCACTCATATTTACATAAGAATTACTTGCCTCTATATTGTCTTTACCATTACCATTAAGTGAACTATTAGCACTAAAATCAACATTCTTTTTACCGTTACCTCTATCACTAACTACACTACTGGCATTGACACCAACAATATCTCTACCTTTACTAGTAGATAAGCTACATGCACCAACACCAACATTGTCTCTCCCTATACCAACACCAACAATCCCTTTACCTCTGCCACTAGCTCCATTAACTATTCCTCTATCTTGACTACAACCAGTAGCTACGCCAACATGTTTTTTGCCTCTATCACTAGCTAAACTAAGATTCTTTCTCCCTAAACTAGTAGTTGAACTACCAACAACTACATTACCTTTCCTTTTACTGTTACCATTTCCAACAACATCAATATCAATATCAAGCATATTAACATTATTAACATTGATAAAAGAGTTACTCTATACATGGTTCATTATTTGCAGAGCAATTGCAGGTATGAACACTAAGTATAGGTGGATTTTCTTGGAACCTTGATTCATTTTGAACAACTTCAGCACATGCTCATCACTTTGCAACTTAAATATTTCTTGGACTTTGGATATCATGCATTAATGGCTATACTCATTCTTTTGCCAATAATGGAATCATCTACAATACCTTTGAAGATGTTATTTGTCAATTTTATAAAAAAGTATCTATCATGGTCACCATCCCTACATTGAACAGATCACTGTTGCAGTAAACCACCATATCATATGAAATGTCACTAGCCATCAACAGTTGTTACAACAAAATAATTGGTTGGAGTTTCAAAATGTACAACAAACTAATTTTGCATTGCAAATAGAAAAATTTGCAACTAGGGTTTCAAAACCCCAAATTGTATTGGATTAAAGTTATAGTTTAGGGCTACAACCCTAACGCTAACCCTAAAAACTCTTGACAATAATCTACTTTTAATTGAAAATACCAAAACTTTCATACTAGGGGTTGAAAACCCCAACTTAAGGTTAAGGTTAGGGTTAAAGTTTCACTTACCATGGATTATGAAATTGATGAAACTTTCTTAGGTAAATTGATGCACACCAACATCTAATATGAAAACATTGTCTCTTTTCCTTGATTTTCTTTTGTAATTAGTTCCAATTTCAAAAAAGTGTTTAGAGTTTCAAAAATATTATTTTTGTGTCAAGGTAATCGATTTGGGCTTGAATTTATTGAGTTTTTGGATGTTTAATGAATGATTAATCGATTAATTAATGTATAAATCTAAAAAACCTTAGCTAAATGAACTTCAATTTTTTATGACTAAAGAAAATTAAAAAGAAACCTAAATAGGTTAAATCGTGTAATCTAATTCCAAAAGACACGTTTCAATATTGTTTTTTTTATCTCATGAGTATGAAAATAATTTTCTAACTTCCGCTAAAGACGTTGAGGATTCTGAGAGGATGTTTCTTTTGATACGAACGAACTGAGACGGATCTGGCTATAGTTAGTACCTATTCCCCTTTTTCAACTATTAATTTACCAACAGAAAGGTCAATTTTTCAATGTCAACAGAGTTTAATTTGATTTTGGTAAAGTGTAATAAAACAACACTTCTGTATTCTTTCTACAAGATGAAACTCATTGCATTTACAAATCCCCTATATACTCAATTTTCATTTTAAATAAGGAGGACCTAAGATAGAATTATATGCAAGGAAAAATAGAGATTTGAGATCATTGCGTAATGGATATTATCTTTCCAGATGATAATCGCCTATAAATTGGCAGAGTCTGCCTCTAGCTGCTTTTTGGAATTGGCATTAGCTAGCTAATAATAAACTTATTTTGTTCTCACCCATCTAATCCTCGATCAAAGAGCTCAATCATGCAATGATCTAGAGCGCGCACCACCTGGATCGAGCATAATCATGCAATGATCTAGAGCAAGCACCATCACTCCATACCAAAAGCTGGAGTGAGCTCATCACTCCATACCAAATGAGAAACCAAATGCTTGAGTGAGCTCATCACTCCATACCAGATGCTTCTCAAGAATGCAACAAGATCACTAGGAGTCATATCACGGATGACGGCATAAATCAACTACTAAGGTCCCAAATTCTTAGGCCAGTTAGATGAGAAAATCGTTGTTAATATGCGAATTGGCATGGCAAGGAACTTCAAGGTGAAACTTTGACGTGTTGCAAGGCATCACATTGAGAGGGATTTGTTGCTTCTACACAAGGAAAAGACCATGAAAGCATGTTAAAACCGATGTAAATTTTCTAAAATAAGTTTTAGACTACTAGATATACGAAAATAGGTTGCAAATCTTACTATTGTTTGATCAAAGTCTCTCAAAACATGTTATAAGGAAAATAATAGAAAGATAACATTAAAACTACAATCACAAACAAAACCATTAACTCTTTCAGACAATAGCATTGGCAGCACTTGCAATTCTAGGCCACAGATCGGCACACTCCTTTCCAATGGGACCAGTGATAGCAGATCCTGAGAATACCAAATCAATGAACCCAAATAAGTTTCAAATATCAAATCCAACAACATATCAATTTATGCTAGTGAACCGCAAATCGATAATAAAGGCATTGACATAAATAGCCTAACAAAAGGTAATTCCACTACACCAAAGGCAGCAACAATCACAGACAAAAAATAATCTCTCAAGACATGTTTGGGAAACCATACTTCTAAAAAGGATAACTGATATTTCTCAGGTTCTATGATAACTTGGAAGAATAGGAAGAATAGAAAAGAAAATCTTTACAAAATCAGTGAATGGTCTCCTTTTCATAATTTAGATTCGGCAGCAACAAATTTTCAGGAAAATTTCTACAGTATTGACTTGATTTCACATTTGACATCACAAGAGCAAGAGAATCGAACCATTAAATGAACTTCATCTAAAACCCACCCAAAACAACATAAGCAGCAGAGCAGAATTTTTGCATTTGACTTCATAATTCAAAACAAGCACTATTATGTAATTGAAAATATCAAAATAGAATGAAGAGATAAGTTGGTCTACCTTTCATTTCTCCCTTGGGGTTGACAATGACACCAGCATTATCTGCAAACAGATAAATAAACCCAAACTAAGTTTCAAACAAAAACAAATAAATTCCAGTACTAACTAACTAAATCAAATATACCAGCAGACAGGTAACACAATGCAATAGATAAACAACAGCATCATGCTGTTTAAAACTGGCGAATTCCTATTACTCTATGCTTCCCATTAAGAGTAACCAACAACAAAAATCAGTTACCCCATTATCAAAAAGAAGCAACAAAAACAAGTCACAGATAAAAAGATTGCAAAAGAAAAAGAAAGAAAGGAAGAAGAATGCTTTGGACCTTCGAAGTACATGTAGACGCCGTCCTTTCTACGCCAAGGTTTGCGTTGTCGGACGATGACAGCCGGCAACACCTTCTTCCTCAAATCGGGCTTTCCTTTCTTGACGGTGGCCATGACCATGTCGCCGACGCAAGCCGATGGTAGCCTGTTGAGACGCCCTTTGATTCCTTTCACTGAAATGATGTAGAGGTTCTTGGCTCCCGTGTTGTCCGCACAGTTCACCGTTGCCGCCACTGGTAAACCGAGCGACATCCTGAACTTGTTCCCCGCACTACCTCCCCTTCCTATTGCAAATTAAAAGAAACAAAAAGGCTGAGATCACCGTGGCTTTTGTTTGCTGAGTCGGAAAGTGAGGGAAAGTGGGTTGGAAAATGAACGAAAATTTTACCTCGCTTCGACATTCTGGATTGGCTCCGCCCTGCTCCTCCGTTTGTCTATGCCTCGTTACCTTGAGCGAGGATTGCTTCTATATATATGTATGTGCTGCCCTGCCCTTTCTTTCCTACTAGGGTTTTGTTGGAGAGTTTTGGACTGTTTGGCTACGCTGCCACCCGCTGCCTATTCGGGTTTTCACTTTTCCCAACACGAAACGCAGCGTTTTATTTAAATGTAACCAAAGGTGCCATTTTACCAAATTATCCCTTCCTTCTTCCTCTAAAGAGATATATTACAAAAATGAAAAAATAAAAGAAAGAAAGAAAGAGATAACGCTTAGTAACACTATAACAGAACATAAAAAAGAACAAAGCGATGCACTGCATTTCGCTCCCCAGCTCTCACCACCCGTTGCCCTCTCCACCCAAAACTACCTTTAAATTGACATGCCACGTTGTCCCTAGAATGTCCCTCGACAACAACAATAACAGCAGAAGCAATGGTTTCAATATAATTAACAACATCTCCAAGCTCCTCTGGGGTCCATCCCTCCCTCCAGGCCTCCTAATCTCCACCGTCCGTACGGTTTGGACCTCCACGTGGCAGATCATGATGTCCCAACTGGCTCCCTCCGATCCCTCCGGCGGTTACACTAGGCCTCCCTCAAAGTTCCGCCTCTCCCACCAAAACCCAACCGCCTCAACCACCAAACTCCATCTCTACGTGGGCCTCCCCTGCCCATGGGCCCACCGGACCCTAATCGTCCGGGCAATCAAGGGCCTCGAAGAAGCCGTTCCCGTCTCCGTCGCAGCCCCGGGCCTCGACGGCTCATGGGAGTTTAAAGATATCCCCGACAAGGATAAAAGTAGGGACAAGGATATCCTTGTTCCAAGTAGGGATAAAGTTAACGGGTGCCAGAATTTGAAGGAGGTTTATAGGCTGAGAAAAGGCGGCTATAATGGGCGGGCCACGGTGCCATTGCTGTGGGATGTGGACAAGAAAGAGGTGGTCTGCAATGAGAGCTACGATATTATTGAGTTTTTCAATTCGGGTCTAAACGGGCTGGCCCAGAACCCTGGTTTGGATCTCTCGCCGGTGGAGCTGAAGGGGAAGATTGAAGAGTGGAATCGGGCAATTTACCCCAATGTGAATAATGGGGTTTACAGGTAAAAAGTAAAAACTTGATTGTGAAAAATTACTTAAAAGTTAAAACTTGAACTTGTTGTTGATAGCATTTTTGAATGGTGTTAATACATTGTAGATGTGGATTTGCTCAAAGTCAAGAGGCATATGATGTTGCAGTGAATGGTTTGTTTAGTACATTGGATAGGATTGATGATCACTTGGGTGGTTCGCGGTACTTGTGTGGAGACAGATTGACTCTTGCGGATATTTGCTTGTTTACTACATTGATTAGGTTTGATCTTGTCTATAATGTTTTGTTCAAATGCACCAAGAAGAAGCTGCTTGAGTTTACCAATCTTCATGCTTACATGCGTGATATTTATCAGGTACCAATCCGTTAACTGACTGACTGTTATCATTTGTTCAGATAATTGCTGTAAATTGGTATTCAGGAAAACATAAGCCTATGTCTCAAATACAAGTGCTGGCTAGATTTTTGAGAGGCAATTAGGGGAAGTTTTAACTTGATTGATATCTGTGTCCATTGCAGTTTTTTGGTGCAAGAGAGAGCATTAAGGCTCGATTCTAGTATCTACAACCAAATCTCACTACACCTTAGTCACTCAAGCTAAGCCTAAGTGGCTGTTTGCTGTTGATATAAAAGAATTAGTTGATTTTTTATGTAGTCTGGCAGTTTAAAGAGTCCTGAGTTATGATGGATCACCTCATTTCTGCTACTGCATGAGCTCAAGTTGGCCCTAAGGCCTTGCTAAACTTTGTTGCTTGCTGTTCTGCACATTTGGGGAATGAATTAATGTATACAGCATCGTGTATCACCTTTAGACTGCAAACGTTGTATATTCCCCTTTACTCAAGCTACTCTGTTTTTAGGAGCGAAGAATAGCAATGATTATGGTTCTTGTCTTTGTTAAACTGTTGTGACTTCAAATGTGCAGCATGCTGAATTCTAAATGTTTTACTTCTTATCAGATTCCAAAGGTTGCTGCCACTTGCAATTTTCCGGTGATCATGGATGGTTATTACCAGATACTTTTTCCATTAAATCCTGGCAGCATTCGACCTGTTATGCCCATAGGATGTGAGCACAAATTCCTCTCAAGGCCTCACAATAGGGAATCGATGTCTTCAGTAGGTAAAAGTGTGCAGTATGTTTTATGAGTTGCCTCCCAACACATGTACGGTTGTATAAGCTACGTTTGTATAAAATGTTAACCCTAAAAATCTTTTCATCAATTAAGAAATTATGTGAAATCTACAATATGCTCCCAATATCCGTCTGTTTCTTTCATTACCAGGTTGCATATGACAAGTAAATAATAATCATCACCATACTTGTTAAAGAAAAATGCATAGGAATTGTCAATTCAATAGTATTGTTTTCCTTATGGTACTTTGTAGCATATGAAGCTCTACCGATACCAGCATTTACTTTTGAGAGCATTTCAGAAGTAACATTGCCATAAGATAGACAAGAAAAATCTAATTACGTTAGTTCAGAATGCCAGATGATTAGTCATTGTAATTAGCAGCACCCCAGCAACTAAGTTGCAAAACGAGCAAAGAAATACTCTAGTCGCTTAAATGCTTATTAGTCGACATTACAAGAATGAGAGGGAAATAATTAATGATTGAATGAATAATAGAAAAAAGGGTCAATCAGTCACGGCTGCCTGCTGTGGTTCTGGTTCCAGGCCTAACACGAAACATCAGGATGGAATCATTTGCAATTTAGTGCTCACAATCAAGATCTTTAGGCAGAAGGGAAGTCAATTTAAACATATAGACAGAATTAGTCGCCGAAGGCAATTCAAAAGAAGGTGATACCAAAAGAGCAATGTATGTATTGCCACTAGATTTCATTGTTCAGACATTTTGGTCCCGGTATTCAACCCCTGCTGTTGTTGGACAGCCCTAACTATGCCAAGTATCATCAGACAACAGAAGCTAAGAAGCTATGTTCACAATTCACATTCGCAAACAGCGGAGAAACCCAGGTAAGCCCATGAGCTTGTTAGTGAACATGCTGAAGGGTTGACCGAGAGATTTAATCAAAGGCAACTAGCTTTCATTTTTGCAGCAAGTGCAACTGCCAAAGTGCCCACAGACCTCAGTCAATCTAAACCATGCAAAAGCATCCCAAAATACTGCCTTGAACTACCCATAAAACCTATGTTTGGCCAAGTAAATTAAAAATAGCAAAAATATTTCCATGACCAAGAATCACTTCATCTGGTGATTATTGCAGATTTATACCCTGCACCGTAAAAGGAGATCCTTAGCACCAGTGGTTATAGAAAAAACAACCAAGAACACAAGATCACCAACTTTTGATCAGACTATAACAATGAAATTTAATATAAATGACGCTGAACAGCTAAACCCATGATAGAAATAACAACACCCCCCCCGCCAAAAAAAAAAAAATCAGAAAAATTCATAAGANAAAAAAAAAAATCAGAAACAATATAATGTTCTTGAAAGAGGCTCATGCAGGCTGTTTCATTGCTAGCTAATGTCTTTATTAACATTCCAGCTACTCACTTCCTATTGCACAGACAATTATAATTACCTCTACAAGAGCATTAGCCTGTAAATGGCATCCCCAGTTCTTAGACAAATTAAAAGGATGAAGACTTTAGCATCAAAGCTTTCACGGAATAATATTCCAGGGATAGAGGCTAGCAAATGGAAGATAAATTTCAAATTTTAGTGTATAGATATTGTTGTTACAATTTCAAAGGGTTGATAAAATGTTTAACTTGTCAAAAAGTTTACTTTCAAATAATTAGACTTTTATGAGGCCAATTGGGCTCACATCAATATATATTTGGCTCTTACAAAAAAAAAAGCAAATTGTGGCTGTCACATAACTTCACTTCTGTAACAATGACTTCCACGCTAATGAAAATTCCACTCTAACCGCTAGGAGATTATCATATTTCAACCTAGATAATTTAACAGAGTATAAGAAGACTTCACATCTTACATACTAATAAACTCAAAAGAACACCAGTGCAATCTAACAAAGGCACATTGTCATTCACCATGAGAAGAAATGAAAATGTTGTCTACAAATTCTACATGACAATCACTTACTAGTTGAACGTTTCATGTTCCTGCAAAACTTACTGCCACATCTGCACCGGAATGCCTTAACAGGATGATCAAGGTCATCAAAGTCAATACCATAATCCTGCATGCAGAATACATAGCCTCTTAATAGGGACAAACAAAATAATATGAGTACCAAGTTCTCCTCTCAAGCCACATACGAAGAACAACAAACTGCTCTCATATATACAGGGACAGATTTAGGGTGGGGGCAGCTGCCCCAACTGGAATCCTGAAAACAAATGTTTTTATTAGAAATAGACCCAAAATTTTAGCAATTCTTGTTTGTTGCCCCCACTGAAGTTTATGAAAACAAGTGAGACTATTAGTAGCAGACATAAAATTTCTAAATTTTTGTTTTTTTTCCCAACTAAACTGTGAGATACGTTGAAAGTAATGGGTCTTTTATAATGTATATGGATGTAATAAAAAAATAAAAAAAGGGTAATTTACTCAATGGTTCAAAATGTGAGTAAAATTATTATTGGAAGCTAATAGTAATGTCTTTTGACATTAATTCGTAAAAACAAATTCAAAAAGTTAAAAGGCACCAAAGAGAAAGAAAATTGTAAAAATAAAAAGTAAGAGAACTAGCTGACAAGAACCAAACAACTAGGAAAAAGAAAAAGGGAAAAACAAAACAGTAGAAAAGGAAATGCTATTCATTCAGTGTAAATACCTACATAAGATTCAGCCAAGAAAAACTAAATATACACCTGTTGACATTTTTTCCATCTTAACTTGATCAAGTAAGCTTTATTTGATAATTTGATTCTTTTTTTTTTTGTTTAAGTTCTTAGATTTAGATTAATTTTAATGGTGAAGTTATGTGAAATGTTTTTTATTCTTGAAAGTTATGTGATACATTTTCTTACTGTTCTAGAGTTAATTTATTTAATTACAACACTTGGACAATAATATTCCTTTGAACCTTGGATCAAAAGAAATTCTTCAATTATGAAAAAAAAAACAACCCCTCCTGTAGAGAGTGTTGGTTTTTATTAAAATGACTTTTTATACTTTATTTAATTTTTTAAATATAACTTTTATTATGTTTGATATTTATATAAGTATCTTACATATTTTTTAAATGAAAATCGGTTTTATGTTATAATAGTTTTTAAATAAAATAATATAAACAAATATTATTTGATAAATTTGCCCTCAATAAGTATAAATATGCATCACTTCCTATATATCATGCATTCATTTACAAAATACAACAAATATAGACTATTAATTTCATCATGCACGGTTCAAGAATAGCTGAAAGTAGTCCCAGTAGGAAAGGAAACTAACCTTCCAAACTCACTGCTTTTACTTATTCCTCCAATATTGCAATAAAGTATTGCAAAATTTCACATCATAAAACAATTACTAGATAAGATTGCCAATTAAGGCTAAATGAGAAGTCATACTTGAACATGTTTAAGTGGATGTGTTTATTAAAGGCCTTAAAATAAAATGAGACATTCTTTTATACTATATCTATGGTGCGCCTGACAAACAAACAAAGGTACTGTTGTTCACAGAAAAAAAAACCTGTCAATGGTGCAGAATTTTGCAACTCATTATAACTTAAGGGACCTAAAAGGAATTTTAATCCAGCCACAACTCATTTTGACATCCAAATGCCAATATATAATAGTGTGACCCCAATTTACTCATCCAAAAGTACAAACCCATGTCAAAGAGAGGAAAGGAGAAAAAAAACACTAAAAGTCAACAGAGGTTCAGTAATCACTCTGAGTCAAAGTTCTTATAGAAACATTCTAGGGTCAAATCCCCAAGCTCACTCCCTTGTGAATAAGGAGGCTTGATATCACAAATGGATGTGGAACAGGCAAGGTTAGGTTAGAGTAACTGATTGAATCTGATAAGATAAAAAACAGTACAAGAACATCCCTTCTCATGCAAAGTCAACAATCTTATCATTGTCTTTTTTCTTTTCTTTTTTAACCTGATACATGCTTCAGAATTAAATAACTATAAATAATCACTCACTCACCCAAGTCAGCTCTTCAAGTGCATCAATTTCTCTTGTTGTGAAGAAGGCTAGCTGCACACGGTAAATGCTCTATTAGACTTGCTATTAAAAAGAATTGAAGCCAGCAACACAAATAGGACTAGGAAGGTGGATGAAATCAGAATTTCTTACATGATAGTAATGAAGATCTGGAGTCTCCACTTCAACAGGAATTTCAATTAAGTTCGCATCTAAGCATCTAGCAACAAAAGAAAAAAAGCTAGAAATTCTAAATCTCAATTCATTCAAGGCACTCAAGATACTTCTTAAAATGACTTTGCCATCATGCATTTGCATATTCCATTGAGAATGCTAACTTCTAACATTTGGCTTAAAGATGTAAAAACAATGGATTGCATCTCAAGTCATATAACTTAACTTATAAAAGTAATTAAACAAAACCTCAATAATGAAATTAAATCAATGTTTCAGGTAACCTTTACATATCTCCTAATGCTAATATCTCAAATGATGTCCCAACTTACAAAACATATGGAACCTTGATTAAAGCCATCAAAATGTACTACTAATGTCACAAAAAAGATAAAAAAAAAACACACACAACATATATCGAGATGCACAAGCAATCATAAATTTTGAAGAACACAGTTGGAAAAAGTTAAGGGCACAGAAAGTCTAATACACAACAATATATATACAATTACCTATGATTGATGAACCTAGCAACATTTCCATAACCTGTGGCATCCAAACAGAGGGCTTCTTCATCCTTGGAAACTCCCTTCAACCCCCAATAAGCATCCAGCAGGATTGGACATGTATGTTTCTCTGTGTTCCTTGCATACAACTCAGAGATGGTGAGTATTTCGCCAACAAACTCACAAATGAAAGCTCCTTTGGGAAGCTTCTCTAGAGTTCTGAGGCCCCAACCTTTTCCATCAGGTGTCAAGAACACCTAACATCGAGAGTAAATTAGTCATGGAAGACATAGGGGTTTACAAACTCAAATTCAAAGGTTAATGCCTTAATTTGAAAAGCAACGTAATTGTAAGAACTTGTAACCATAACGAGGACAAGGGTATGTACGAGACTAGGATGAAGCCAAACCTGCAATTTGTAATTTACACCTCTCTGCACCACCCGATTGCCACACTGCTTATTGCAGCCACATTTGCTCCAACATTCTTTGATAACTTTTCTCTTTAAGTGACCCTTACAAGGTTCTGGAAAGTCATCTTTCTTTGATCTCTCAAGGGGGCACTCTGTACAATTAAGGAAACATTGTCGTTGAGGATCACGAGTCACAGAGATACACTCTTCTAAGAAGTCCTCCCTGACAACACCTGCCGAAGTATACACAAATTTTCCCCCAGCTTGACAAGCACATGCACAAGGCTGCTCGGACAAGAGACAATCCCCAAAACATGTTGGACAACAACTTTCATCTCCAATCCGAGAAAGAGAGAATTTAACATAGGCATTTTGAAACACCAGATTCTCTGATATATAGTGAAACGGTGGTGGAAAATCTTTATTAATTTCATTTACCCATGAAATTTCAACTTTTTCTTCTCCCTTGGTTATGTCACTTGCATCATGAAGCCACCTTAATTCATTAGATGTAAGTTGATGCTGCTGAACAACCACCAATTCCTTTCCCTCCACATTGTCAACACATCCATTTGAAGAGCACTGAACATCGAGTGCTCCATTTAACATCTTGGCTGGTAAGCAACCATTTTCCTTATTGCTCTCAGCATCAAGAGCATCCCTTGCAGGAGATTTCTTCAAAAGATCAAGAGCTGGCATCACATTACCTTCCTGCGATTGATTAGAGGAATTAGTTGCCAATTCCGAGATGCACTCACACATATCATTCAGAATTTTGATGACATCAAAAGTTGGGTCAATGAGTTTATATGATCGGAGACATCTCTGCTCCATCAGTTCTCTTAGTTCATCTATACTAGGCAATTGGAAATTCGATCTTCCAAGAGCAGAATTGTAGCTTAGAGAAATCTTCACCTCTCCCAACGGTGATGAGGCAATTTCCAGGCTAGAAGGAATTTCATCAGGAACAGTAGCAAGCTCGCAGCTGATGTGCCTCTCACTCATTGAAGCTGAAGCACCCGCACCTACATTTTCATCTGCAAACAGAGATTCTGGATGTTCCTGCCAATTTGATTTTCCAGTTGAAACATGCCCAATTGGCGAATCTTTTCTGCTTAATGAATCTATTAAAAAAGTATTATGGTAAAATAAAAAAATGAACACAGGATTAAAAATGGTAGAAAATAGAACAGAAACAAACTTAAGAAAAGCATCACTTACAATTTCAATATCTAACAATGTAAATTAGCATACTCTCTATCCCAAAGATGGATTTATACAAAACAGATTACAACAATCACAGAATAAGTACCAACAACCACAGCGTTATACATTTCGGTTGACAAAAAATCCTCATTACAGTATTATATTTCCTTAATATAGACTAGCAAAATTTACATATTAAGGTGGCGAGCTGCATTTTTGAGAAGAAATCACTAGCAGAAAGACTCTACGCTTAAAGATCAGAAGGCCAAGTGAAGCAATGTAAAAATAAATTAAACAAAAAATAATAGATCTTCACTTCAGAGTACTGGCTCATAATTTTCTGAAGTTCAAACACGTAATCGTGAAAACAACACATACAGGCATTTCTAAATGCAAACAATTAAATCATACAACTCAAAATATTGTAAGTATTTTGAATTCCTTTTCTGCCAATGATACAAACCAAAACCAAAAAGTAAAAAGAAGCAGTGACACGTACAGACTGAAAATTCATTCGTCTACTGAAAATGTATATACATATGCATTGGTTCTCTACTTCTCTTTCCTCTTATAAAGACAGATGTCACAGATTCCACATTTGTTTCAATTAATACATGGATATACCAGCTGAAATCATGAATGTGGAAGACCCAGAGATTATGCTCGGCCCAATTAACAGGTTGACAAGTATAGAGGTTTAAATACTACGCCAAAAATTTATGGCCCTTTCATGCCAATTTTTTGAGTAAATTAGAAAAGCTTGCTGACAAACCATAAATATGGTGCCCCCAATTTTAACTCGAGATGCACATAAACAATCCACTACAAGCCTATCCACTTGATAATACAGATTCCAAAATTGTTCATAACATGCAACATGGCTAAATGAAATTAGAAGCTAGAGAATTGCCACAGGGCTAATCAAATATTGATTTGAAATGGAAAGAGGAAAAAAAAACGTCATTCACATGGGAATTACAATAACTTACCTGGATGTATAATTGCAATAGGAACCTCGTCCTGTGGCATGTCATCAGTAAATGGCTCTTCCTTGGGTATGATCAGTGCATGAGTATCAGGCACCCTTTTCTTAGTAATAATACCAGGACAAGGTGCTGGATCTTTAATGCACAAGGCAAGAGATACTCTCTCAGGGCCTTTCTCATTGGAAGTGACATGAGGTGACATAGGTTCCTTTCCTTTGTAGCTAACATGCATTTGAGTTGAATGCAAATTTTGATCATATCCTTCCAGTACTGCCAAAGGCATAGGAGCTACAGGTTGCTTGCCTTTATTCCTACCACCCTGATGGGGTGAAACAGGACCAGGAGCAGTAGGCTGCAGTGAAACACAACCAGGTGAAGCAGGCAGGCATTCTGTCATATTTCCAACATTGCACTGAAGTGACTGCTGCCGCAAAGAAGCAGGAGGTAGTTCATCCTCCTCAACTTTAGGCTTTTTTAAAAAGGGCCCAGCCACATCAGTGCTGCCATTGTTATGAGAAGATGATGCCAGACCTTCTTGGTTTTTCAAACGTATTCTTTTCAGAGGGCGTACAAGCTCATCAGGCACTGCACCTTCTTCCATAGTATCTTCCTCCTCCTAGTTAAGACAATCAAACACTATCAGTTGACAAAGATGATAGATGAGAACAGGAAAAAATAATTATGCAGTACCAGCATAAGTTAGAGAGATGAATGACATACGTCGCATTTCTGGCCTTTTTTAGGTTCTGACACCTGAAAAGCAAGATCAGTATCATAGACACATCAAGTGATAAGACTTAAAACTAAACCAAAACAGATAAAATAAAAAGAAATTTACCTTATTGTCCTCCTCTTCAAAGATAGCATCAGCAAGAACTCTGTAATTTTCTGCTGCAATTAGCTCCCAATTTTTATCATACACCTTTAGAAGTTTCTTTAACACTGGTTTCACTTTTTCTTCAGTAATTCCTATTTCCTTCATCGAGCGGAAGGCCTGCACAACTCTGGGGTTTGGTGCCATGATGCTTTCTCAGCTATCAGTTTTGCAGGCCTGCAAACACCAACTATTTATACACACATTTTCCCATTTTGTTGAGAGAAGGTAAGCAACAACAGTCAGTCCAGAAACAAAAGTAGATAAGTAGCAGCAGGAAATTACAAATACTGTATTTTTTTAAAGTATTAAAAGCAAAAAATCCAAAGATGAAAGATTGGCATACAGAACTAACTAAACAAATAATTAACTTACCTCAATCAGAGTAGGAATTAAACACTCTTTTCTAACTCTAAAGTCTACAGCTAAATTGAGAAAATTAAATGATAATCCAAAGATGAAAGATTGGCAAATAATACTAACTAAATAAACAATTAACTTAATCAAAGTGGGAAACAACAAACATTCTTTTAACTTCTGAACTCTACAACAACATTAAGATAATTATATGATGATCCAAAGATGAAGATCAGCATATATGTCAACGCATTCTTGAATTAATACACTTATATACTTGAGATAATTCAAGTTCAAGAAATAAACCTAAAATCTAAAGCCACCATGATTACATGCAAAAGGACAAGCCAGTTAACATTTTACCTTACGAGCCCAAACCCTTGAAGAAAAAGTCAATTTTTTAAAACCTAGAAACAGAACATATAGCAGGAATTAGTTTGACACAAAAAAAAAAAGTTGCTTTTTTGTTCCGACATTTTTTTATTTAAAATTTTACTTTTTTTTTCTTCAAAAAAAAAAAAAGTCTACAACCTCGGTAAACAAACAAGCACATTAAGCAAGCCTAATACTACCATTTGAATCTGTTATCTTCTATATATATATAATTATACCAACAAAACGAAAACAAAAGAGGGGGGAGGGGGAAGATAGGTTTATTCTTTAAAGGCTAAAAAACCTTGACTTTGTAATTTCTTCTTCTTTTTACAGACTCTTTCGGAGACCAAACAACTCTATTTCACCGAGCTTACTGAATTACCAAATTCCGTACAGTTCAATACTTTGCTTATGAAGGCGAAAAAAAATTCTCTAGCGGACATTTTCTCAGCAGACAAACAGAACTTAAGCCGAGAAATTATCAAAACCAAGTGCAATGCCGAAAGAAAAACAAATGCAGTAATCGGAGACAGAGAAAACGAAGCGTTTCGGATTCAAACTCAAAGACGTTTCATAAAGAAAACGGAGAGCCATTTGCTAAAAGAGAAAAACAAAAGCGCAGTGAAAGTCAGGTGATTTTGAAACGAGAAAGAAAAAGCCAGAATCAGAGACAACAACATACCACAATTCTTCTGTGAGAGTAAAAAGCCCACATGACAAACATAGGGCAAATATTAGACAGCGTTCAAATGTTTGATTTCTCAATACACACGCGAAAAAGAAATGATTTTTTTCCTTTTAAATTGAGAGAGAGTTTCGTTTTAAGCGAGTACTCGGCTATTTATTAGGAGTAGCGCGTGTGGCACACGCAGTAGGGCTGAGGAGAGTACAATGAGGTGTTGGGCCCACTGGAACGCTGCGGTGGGGCGTGCAGGTAAGGCACGGATGTTGTGGAGTGGCGGGAATAGGGGGAACGGCGTGAGGAGTCAGCTGCGCTGATGACGTGGGCGTTTTTTACTTTTGTTTTACGTGGAGAATTGGGCTGGGCGGGTCGGGTAAGTTCCCGGATGCAGGACAGGCATCCATGTAACTACAACCCAATAAACACATTAGTTTAGTTTTATCATAGTCATAGAATTTATAATAATAATAATCCAGAATTAATTGTACAACTTGTGGTCAGAACAATTCAAATAAACTGACAGTATTGTATTTTTACCTTTATGTTATGGTATTAATAAATAAGTTAATTTAATTCCTTGAATCCACCAGAAATCCTTTAAATACAAACCATGTTTATAAATTCGAACCCTGCATTATGGTTGAGAATCCCAAAACCCTTTGACATATTCGGAACCTCACATCGCATCACATCATCACAGTCGTATATTCACTATGTATATGACCATAAGGAGAGAAAGTAAAGTGAAAAAGAAAAAGAAAACAGAACAAGAAATGAAGAAGGTATGACAGGCAGGGAGCTTCTCTCGTTAATTTCTTCAGGCATTTCTATTAACAACTGCAAAATTAAAAAGGTGAGCAACTTGTGAGAACAAAAGTCTATTGGGGTGCAAAACATTGGTATGTGCAGTAGGAGTTGGATTACAAAGAAACTTACTGTTTTCCCTGATGTCATTTATGATGCCAACCCATTCATGGAAAGCATCGTTTTCAATTTCAAATCGACTGGGTAAACGAGGTCTTTCAGGATCATATAGCAGTTGCATGACAAAGGTTATAAGAGAACCATTGGATTCAAGGCCCCCTGGACCGTCAGGCATAATGGCAAAACCTGAAGCGTCGACATCTAGTTTCGTCCCTGCTTCAAAACCACTATCAACTCCTGAACTAATATGACGCTGTACTTTTTGTTGGCTCATTGGTCTGGATATGATAAAGCTGCAGTATTCGTCCACTGTGGCTTCTTGCAAGCAGTAATAATGAGGCTGTGGGCATCAAAAGAATATAATTAGCAAACATGCTGAAATTTGTTGCGGAGATGGGAAAAGGGGTTAGTTTTTTTTCAACCTCTCCGGTCGTCCTGTGTAGAGTAATGCTATTACTGCGATCTATTGTCACAAAGTGGTACACCCGCTGAAGCTCCCAAGAATTTGGGAATCGAAGCAACTGCAATTAACGCATATATATGTATATATATACAAATATAAATTATTCTTAGTTGGTCCACGTCCACTCAAAGAGAGAGCAGTCACAAGAAGTAGGCACAAAACTGCATACCTGTAACTGTAAATTCCTCCCCTTTAGAAATTGAAAAACTGAGAGTGGTTTTGCTTTGACGTGGAAACTAGTTGTGCCAATGTAAGCATATCTACCTTGAGATTCTTCGTTAACTAAGATCTTCAGTTTCTTCTTTTTACTAATATCAGTTAAAACAGCTGGATCAAGCCTGTCAGCAACACATCTCATAAAGAAGCGCTTCATGGATTGTGTTAAAGCCAACACAGAATCATGACCTGCACAAATATATTACCAAGTTATGGCATCTACCTATATATGAGAAGTACTCAAGTTAAAGTTCATCCAAACAAGACAAAAATGAAGTGAGAATACCTGAATCATGCACAACCAAATCGCTATCATGAACAAGTACGCCATTTTCACGCTGCAAAATCCGTAGCAACGTACTAATCCAACGCTGTGCACAGAATGCCAAATTTGAGTTTATTACTGAAGAGTAGATGTTTTCACTCACTTCATCCACCTCCACATTTTCAACCCAAACAATCTATATATTAACAAAGAAGAGACTACTTCAGTCAGCAGCACATCCAAATAAGAAATATATATATATATATATATAATTTTATTACAGTAACGTAATTGATCCTTCTATGAATGTTACCAACTGCAACCATAAGTTGTAAAATCTTTCATATCCATTACACACCTCACAACTATCTTGGTCATGCTCCCTGATTACTACCCCTGATGGTTTCCTCAAACTATCGGTTCTCGAAGTTGGATCAATATAATAGATTGAAACATCAATAATGGCATAAGAACTTGGCGTAATCTGTTTTTTGTATCGTAAGAAAAAAAATTCTCGACTTGGCACAAAATGCGTTGGTAATTGATAAATTGCACGCACCTACGATATATATATAAAAAAAATTAGATATAGATTGTAAAAGTATGTGTATATTGCTACAATTCAAATCAAAATCAAGCCATCCATATGTTGATAGATGAAAATAATCTCCTTGTGAAGTGCTAGTGAGTTACCTCCACTAAGCGCTGGATTGAATTATCATCTTCTCTCATACGTTGAAGAACATGAGTGCAGTCATAGCCAGCTCCCCAGTAGACAATTTGGACAAATAAATTAGCCCATTGATTCTGAGAACATGTATACAACAAGAGAATGAACGAGCGGCAAATAAAATAGTACCACAACTCCACAAGAAGTTCAAGCATTTCGTAAATTCACAATAAGGAGGTAACCAGATCTAAGGAGACATTATCAAAACATAATTCTTGTTTACTTATAAGGCGAGTTGACCCCTTTAATAGCTGATGACAGATGCCAAATATATATATATATATATATATAGGTATGTATGTACGTATTATTAGTGGAGAACTTGCATATTACATCCATATCTGATCTCAACGAGATAAGCAAAACCAAAACAACTGACCACATCCATCATCATGGAGGCCATTTCAGATGCAGGAATTGGAATAATTGCACTTGCAGTAGAGACTTCAGTCTTTCTTCCAGCAGGTGTACGTGTTCGGAACTCGCTAATATCAGTATCCCCAGGAAGAAAACCTTCTGCAGGGTTGCCAGGCAACCAACTCCTCTCTCTCATAGCGATTCTCATGAATTCATGATAAGCTGCCTTACAGACATTCTTTGCAATTTCTGCACTTAATTCTAGGTACTCAATACTATCTTCTGACTTATCTAAGGATACTGCATCAGTAATGGATCGATCTGAGTACGCTTCTACATCTCTGTGTTGATCTGAAAAAACTTCACTTGTTCTCTCTTGATCTTCAGAAGATTCATTTTCCTCATCTTGATCCCTGGATTCTTGAATTTGCTTTTGATCATTCCCATGAGGAAGGGGTTGATGAGGGTACATATTTTCCGCACCAGAAAATCCTTGGGAACAGCAACACAAACACATTAGCTTGTTGAAGGTCCTGGCGGCACATTCCTTGCAGTAGTTAAACTCAAATGAGAAACCTTTTTTCAGGTTGCAATAAACTATTTCTAACATGAAGCTTCTGCCTTGGTTCTTTCATCAAATTCAGAATGGCGAGTTCAGTGAAGTGAACTCTTTCAACAAAGTTAAACACTAGTCTGAGTCTCAACCTTGATTCCAGTGCTTCACATAAACTCAGAAACTCTTGCAATCAAAGAGTACTAAAGAACCAAAGCAGTAAAAAGAACTGTATGAAGCATCAAAATCTTGAATGAGAAAATAATATAAGGCATAACTGTAATTGCAGATTCATAGGCAAGAACCCCAGAAATAACGATCTGTGGAAAACTAGAAATAAGACTCGCTCTGGTCTTTGTCTAACTAAAAGAACAAGATTGCCAAGAATAGATAAGCAAACTCAGAAGTAGAGATTTTTGAGTGCATGATAAGATGAGAAAACTACCCACACAAAATCTAGAAAACAAATGGGGTTATGAAACTAAAGATTTCTCAACATGGGTTTTTCTTTTACTAATCTATAAATTTGGATTCAAACTCCACGCCATGGATTTGGGTTAACAATGAAATGACTTCCATAGGCAAAATCATTAAGAAAGAACGAGTTTGCTTCTCAAGAAAAAAGTTATTAATGGAAGTACAAAGCAAAGCAGAAGTTAAGAATTGAAAGAATAGAAATGTAACCTTCACAAGATTATTAGTCGCTGATTGTATTTCTCTGAACTTTCTCGAAGAAGTCGTCTATGTTTCTTTCTTCCGTTTGGGCTATAAGAGAGATAGAATTACTTTCTGTTTTCTGTTAAGATTCCCGCCAACCAAGAATTAAGTGAAATGTGAAACATGTAAAATAACTGAATTGCCCCCCGTAGTGTAAAATCTTACATAGTAGTCCTATTAATCTTATGTTGTTGCCATTTGACTCAGAATTCATTGGAAAAAAGAAAAAAATTTAGATCATTCTAAATTTTTTGTCTTTCAATCAATAAATTCTTTTTAATGATTGAGTTATACATAAAGAGAATTTGATTGTTAATTTTGTAGGATCATAATGAAAATGTCATCAACAAAGTGTATGTATGTCTAGATAAAATATGTAACACTTACGTTTATAAATTTTTAAAGATTTCATAAGAAACACATTGTATACTTCTTTTAAAATATTTAGCACGACATTGTCCTTCTCACCCAATCCGACAGCTATCATCAGCATCAACCACGTACCTTACTTGCTTCCCTTTTGAAAGTGCTTGGTATAGGTCAAATTTAGATTGAATTTATTCTTATACCCCTTTGTCATGAATCTATCCGGGCAGTCATAAACTGGTTATCCAATTTCCTTATGCATTCAAATAGACATATCCGACTTGTATGAAGGCTGGAGACCCTGATTTTTGCAATAAATACATTCCCCACCCAAATAAAATTAGAGTTGCAGAGCTGCAACTCTGAAATGACGGGCCTCTGCTACTTGAATGCTTAAGCTTATGGAATTTGATGATGGGCTATATTCTTCATTTGTTCTGGTTGAACAAACTCCAAGCAATCATGCCGGCAAGGGACATTTATATGCATAACTCACTCTGCAATGCGCAATTAACTAATGGAATACTGTAACATTTATTTTCGAATTTTGACATCAATTCTGAACCAAACGAGGAAAAGCTGAAGGGTTGAAAACTTGCCATCATTCACATATATAATCCATTGCAAACCTTGAAAAACAAGACACAAGATCTCATCCAATCGGATAAAACTAATTGTGGAGTTGAAAAGCTCCACCCTTTTTATTATCATTTTTAGACCAACAGGAAGCAGGATTGATCCTAGTACTCATGACAGATTATCCATTTATTGATCAGTGCTACAAATTGATTGATGTTAAGCATAATAATACGCAAAAGATTTTAAAACATTGTAATTCTAATGCGGAATATTATGAATATACATTCTCAAAGTCCCCAAGGGGACACCTTGGCTGATCAGTTCCTACAGTGCAATAGGTCTGTTTGTATCTATATCAGCAATGAGGGATAAAATAGAGAAAAGGAGAACAAGCTAGCTTTCGACAAGAAAACAATATCTTCTTTTTCCATCCATGGTATTTCCAGGTTCAAAATGAAGCCTTGCTGAAATTATGAGACAACCATATCTTCTTTTTCGCCAACAACTGCAGGATAAAGGTAAGAAATCTGTGAGACGATATCTCTTAAAAATTGTGACTATGAGAAAACCACTGCTATATGAGTGCAGGATATATAAGAAACTTACGCTCTTCTTTCAACTCCCTGATGATTTCAATCAGATCACTGAGAAAATCTTCTCTAACGGTATCAAGCGTAACAGGGCCTTCTGTACGATCATAGTGCAATTGCACTAGAAAGGTTACGAGAGAACCATCGCATTGGAGGCCTCCTGGGCCATCAGGCATTATAGCAAAACCAGAAGTCACAGTGTCCAACACTCTATCATCACCTTTCTGATAAATGCTTTGGACTCCCGAAACAATGTTAAAATTGACATGATCTTCGTTAATTAGTTTGGATAGGATAAAGGAACAATATTCATCCCTCGTGGCTTCTTGTAAGCAGTATCTGGCTTCCTATCACATTGAATGTGGAAATTCAAGAATATAAGCAAACACTTGTAGAGAGATAATGAAATCTGTTGGGGGAAATTGGCATATTATTAGTGAGAAAACTTCAACCTCTTCCACCTTCTTCCTATGCAGAGAAATGGTATTACTTTTATCATCAGTAATAAACTTGAACAATTCTTCAGGCTCCTCCTCAGTATCAGAATTTGAAGTCGAGCGAAACTGCAATGCATATATATATATATATATATATATATATATATATATGTTGTAGTTCATCAGATCAGAAATACACCATAACCCGTAACAGACTAACAGTTGCGTGGATAACTTCATACCTGCAACTGTAAATCCTTTTTCATTAAAAATTGAAAAACTGAGAGTGGCTTAGCTTGAATATGGAAACTGTTTAGGCCGACATAACCAATAAATTCTTCAAGTGTTTTGTTATGCAGAAGCCTGATTGGATCTTCATCATTAGTTAAGACAGAAAGCAGATCCTCGTTAGGATGTTCAGAAAAACATTCCATAAAGAAATGCTTCATGGATCGGGTTAAAGCCAAGAGATAATCACCAGCTGCACCAAAATATGAACAAAATGATAGCATCAAGGGTTTAATGTCCAAGAATAAAAACCTGAAATTAACGAGAATAAATTACTACCGCTATGATGCAAATCGATTTTGACATCAATAAATGTACTCCTGTCACGCCTCAGCTTCCACAACAGTGTGCTTATCCAATGATTTGCACAGAATGCAAAGTTTGAACTGGTTTTTGAAGAGTACATGTTTTCTCTGGGTTCATCCACCTCCACATTCTCAACACATATAATCTATACAAATTAAGAGAAACACACGCATAGGACTTAAAAGTAAGTGTAGGGATTGCTGATCTTCTATGATTTTTTCTGCAGTAAAAATACTAAACTGGAAAAGTTTTTGTATTCAATGATTGAATTGCACTGTACTATAAAAGCAGTTTATAAAAGAATACAAACCTCACAATCCAGAGGTCCACGTTCCCTGATTATTACCCCTGATGGTCTCTTCCGACTATTGCAGTTTGCAGAACCATCACCCAAATAATGGCTTGAGATATCAACAACTATATAAATTGACTTCATTATCTCTTTGACATAGCGGAAAAAATCAAAATATCGTGTTGGTACAGATGTTGTTGGTAGCTGAAGCTCCGCATACACCTGTGACATATATAAACAAACATTATATGGCACATCAAAGTGCGGTATAGGAAAAGAGGACGAAATATCCGTTAATAAAATAATCTTGCTTGCTGTTTCAATTGACAAACATTTATGGGTTGATGGATGACAAATGGCAAGTGATCTCCATGTGGGAAGTGCCTAACGATCAGTTTACCTGTACTACACCCTTGATGGCAGTATCAGTATTTCTCAAATGCTGAAGAATGCGCCTGGGAGTGTATTCCTCTCCATAGTTGACGATAGGAAACAGTGATTTAGACCAATTTTTGTTCTGGGAACATATATACAACAAGAGCATAAGAAGGACGACTAGAGTACAACAAGAAGTTCAGTAAGTCAGGAGATGAAGAAAACAAAATATAAGGAGACAGCGCATCAGCAAAAAGTTATATCTTATGCCTGCATATTATATATACTTAAAAGCAAGTTCAACTATTCATGGCTAATCAAAGTTGCCAATAAGAAAGTAGTTAAAAATTAAAGATTTTGAAGTAATATAAGAAAGCAAGCACTGACAACATCTCCATATATAGCGTATAAAAAAGTGGCATTCCTAAATGTCTGAACTGCTCAGTGAATCCATTCAATTACGAACTACTGATTTGGCGTTGATACCCCACACTTGCATATCACATATCCATTCCAACTCTCAACAAAAAAGGAGTCTACGAAATATATAAAATGCTCACCACATTCATCATCATAGTGACCATTTCAGATGCACGGACATTTGGAATAACTGCAGTTGCAACGGAGGATTCTAACTTCTTTCCAGGAAGAGCAGGAGTTTGAAACTCGTTTACAATATCATCCAGACTACCCAACCCAGGCTTCATGCGAACCCAAGTGCCTGCTTCCTCTGCCATTCTCATAACCTCCTGGTAAGCTGCCTTAAAGTAATTGTTTGCACATTGTAATTTTTGGTACTCACTGACGCGTCGTTGATACGTTTTCAACCTAACTGAAGAGGCTGCTATGGCTTTGCCTTTATCTGCAGAAGGTTTATTTTCTTCTTGATGCGGAGAAGCTTCAAGTGGAATGTCTTTACCGAGATCTTCTATTTTAATACTGGAGGGTCCAGGAAACTGCAGCACAACCCCAAAGTAGATAAATTTGTTAAGCTGTAAACTTTTGGCAATAAAAAATTGAACTATCACCGTAAATTCTCTTATCACAATCAAAGACAAAAGTTATCTTTGAATTGTTTCAGAAAGAGAAGTGGAAAGACTACCATACCGCTCTACAGTCCATATGAGATTTTGAACACCTTGGCTCCAAGCCTGTAGTAGGACACAATATATCAGAACGAAAGTTAAACTTTATAAAAACACAGTTTCCAAAGTTTCTTATTCGCTCTCCAATGTGAAATATGCTTGTCAAACTCAATGAAAAAGGAAACTGAATAAGATTAGCCGTCCAAAGATAAAATACACTAATTGAAACCAGATGAGAGCTACGAAAGGTTTACAGAATGGGCCAAGAATACTGAATAGAGACAAGAAAAGCAGGACTTAACCTATAAGAATACTTATTTATCGGGAGTCTGCATTAAATAGGATAGGTGCAATGTAAAAGGGAGCGGAGCATGCACTGCTCTCTACGGTCTGGAGCATGGTTGCTTATGCTGGATGTTTAGCATGATGTGGAAATGGCAGAATGCCATTCCTTGATATCTTGATGTTCTCTTTCAAGAATGAATAAAATTCTTTCTAGCTTATCAAAAAAAAGAAAAGAATACTAATGTAATACAGAACTTCTATCTAGAAATGCTAACGTATATGAAGCGGATAGAAAAAAGGGTTAGCAGAGTTGCCGAGGATAATGAAGAAGCTTTTCAAAGATAGTTAAGAACTTAGAAAATACCTTCAAGAATATGGTCTCTGATGGATGCTTCACAAAACAAAACTACTCTATCTTTCTTCGATGAAAAAGGCCAAGAAAACTGGGTAAGAAAAGAAAAGATGGATTTAATGGAGATACAGAGAACTGAGGAAAAGAGACAGATAGATGCGAAGTGAGAAAACACCTTGAAAAACTCTATCTTTCTTCAATGGAGAGAGCGAGAGAGAGGAGAGGAGAGAAGAGGGCTTTATAGGGAGACACGGATTCGTTTCAGGTTTCTGTTACGATCCCGCCGATTCTTTCCAATAGGTTAAGGCGGCTGTATAAATAGACACGTGTTCGCCTTTAATTTGTCAATTTTTTTTCATATTCTTTCAATAAAGTCCATTTTAATATATTTCTTTTCAATCAACAATTTTAATCTGTAAGACTCGCATCTTGTTAAAGCAATGAAGTAGGTTTTTGCATTACAGTTATTAATCATACGCTTCGTGCTTATTGAAAATGAAGTTTTTTTTAAAAATAATATCTATTGAATTTGGAGGAGTAGGAGTAAGTGTTTGTTGGACATTTTCACCAATAATAGTAAAAGAATGAAAGTAAAGAAAAAAAAATCTTTTGAATAATTATGTTTGTTCAAAAAATTATATTTATAATTAAGTTTGTTCAAACAGTTTTATTTGTTCAAAAGGTTATATTTCCATGAAGAGACATAACTTCATTTATACTCTTTGATTTTTTGAAAATTGACCAACAGAAATAATTTGCAGTAATTCTCTCCACCTTTTCCAAATTCTTCTCAAATTGCTTCTCCATGTTTTGCTTTAAAAAAATTTAATAAGAATTTGATAATGTTGTTAGACGTAAGTGAGTACTCAATGGATTGATTTTATCAATGCAAAACGAAGTCAATCACTAAACTTTATTGTATTTTTAAGGTTTATAGCTCGTAATCCTTTTATGCACTTTAATAAATAATAGGTTGGGCCGAATAAAATTTTATGGAAAATTACATAGGTACATGCCTTGAAGTTATTCCCTTATATTTTCGATTTTCTAATCCTTGGTTCTAACAATCTTAAGTTTTTATTTGGTTTAATAATGGTTGCTGCAAGTAGAACATTAAGATAATTGATTTTTGACTTGGTGAAATTAGACCAATTTGATGTTGATAGAAAAAAATGGTAAAATGATTTTTCACTAGATTACCATATCAGTTTTTTTTTCTTAATTAAATTGATTTGCATGAATTGTTTAAATTCTTGATTATTACATAGTTTAATAAAGTTACGTGGTTTCAATCATGTATCTATTAAGTGTAAGATAGTTGATAATGAACCTATAATTTATAAATTTACTAAAATTTAAAAGATTCTTAACAACTTCAAACCTTATAAAATGAATATGCATGAATCTATTGTTATGTTATTAAACTTTGGTAAATTGTCATCATCATGGAAAGACTTCAAGAGAACACCTTAATACATCAAAAGAAGATTTGTCTCTTGAAGAATTTATGAGTCATCTTCAAATTGAAAAGCAGTAGTGCAAAGAACATGAGAAAGACTCATGTGTCAAATGTTTATGAAATGGAGAAAGGATAGTCCTACAAATTCACAAAAGAAGAAAGAACTTTCTGTTAATGCCTAAAAATTTAAGAAAGAAAATGATGCATGTTTCCATTATGAAAAATAAGGTGTCTTGAAGAAAGATTGTTACATTTTCAAGAAGAAATGGTTATATGAATAAAAGTATCTTCATGATCATTTTATTAGTAATTAAAAGAATAGAATGATTATTTTTTATTATATAATTTTCTTGATTTATGGCATCATATGTTAGAAAGATAAATTTAAAGTAAAACTATTAAGAGGGGGCTGAATTGAATGTTAAGTAAAAATTTCCCCTTTTTCGATAATCAGTTCAAATATGAAATAATGAAACAATAAAACAAATTATGAACTTAATGTGTAAAGAGCAGAAAAGTAAAAAGGACTCAATAGGATTTTTATAGAGGTTCGGGTTTTCAATACCTATGTCCTTTCCCTTGATATCATAAGGAGTTTGAATTCACTATTAGTTTGCCTTTTCAACAAGATCAGGCGTAACATTTATAATATCTTTTTTGCAAGATCAAGCGTAACTTGTACATCTTACCTTTTATAGATTCGACATAACCAATGCCAAGACACTACCTTTTTTAGGTTAAAGCACAACTTTAACATAAGATGAAGCCTTTTAAAGGATCAAACAAAACCCTTCTAACTTTTGCTTAAAGGTATAACCAATACAACAGTTGATTCAAGTGAACCACCAACTAAAAACCTCTAACAAGGTTGATAAAGAAGTTTAGGTTTAGAAAGGTGAGAGCTTTCACCAAGATAAGGATAATCAAGGCAGGTCTTATTAAGCTAATCGATTTTATGCTTGTAAAACACTACATTAATTAGCCATATTTCATGTTAAATATATTGTGGATATTTTATATAATGTATGAGGTATTCCTTTATCCATGAGTTTATTTATAAAGAGTTATAAAAGACTTATGTAGATAAAGTCCTTGGAACATAATAACCTTGCAAAGAAATTATAAAGGTTATAAGTATGAGATTCTTATGCATCAAAGCCTTATTTTTAAATATGTTCTTGGTCCTTGTATTGTTAAGAATAAGGACATTGACATTACTCAAAGACTAATACATGTTAAACCTCCTTACTTTGGAAGTAAATAACCAATTTCATACGTTGAAGTATGTGAGATACTTGGGGATAATATGTGAGTGCTTGTTAAGAAACAAGTTCACTGAACATGACCAGCTATGAGAGTTTCATTTGGTATTTCACTCAAGTGTCTATGGAAATACTCTCACGCGTCAGTAGTGTAAGTAATCCTTAGACTTGCGATACTAGATCATCTTGTATGTGAATTGTCATGCTTTGATTTCACTTCTACGGGTCTGAAGGTGACTAGATGTCTAAACAGGATGCTTTTGGGTGTGGCATGAAGCATGCAAAGATGAATGAGTAGACTAGAGTTGATTCATCACCCCAGGTGATTTAAAGGGGACATATCTCATTTGCTCTTGGCTTATATTGACTAATAGTCCTTGGCTAAGGCAATCTTGATAGGTCAATATGGTGTTGGTTTTAAAATTATTATAGTTTTGATTATGATAGAATGATCAAATTTGTTTGAACATTATTTGAGTGATCATTGACAAGTTCTTGAAATGATTTAACTCTCATACATTTGAATTGTATCTATGAGCTTGTATGACTTAGGTGTATGGGTTCTTACAATTCACATGAATTAAAGTCTGATTTAAAGATTAAAGGAAAATCTAGATGCGTTCATTAAGGAGGAGTTTTGAATATCTTTTTTAATGATGACAAAAAATAAGAGAAAAAAGACTAAGTTAAATAGATTTTGATAGGTCTTTATGTTTAATTTATGTGTGTGATGCTTAGTTATGGTTTTGTTGAATATTATGTGCTAGTTATTATGGATATTCAATTTATCTTGCTTTCCTATTATAGATATTGTATATCTTGTTTAGATATTGTGGATATTATAAATATTTTATTTCAAAATTTTAAAGAAAACTAGATGCATTAACTAAGGAGGAACAACTCATTATGCATAAAGATTTGAAGCATTTATAGTGAACATAGACATTGCACTCTTAATCTAAGAGTGTTTTGTCATCATAAAAAAATAAGAGAGAGAAAATGCTGATTTCGTGCATTTTTTATGATAACAAAACATTCTCATTCATTAGTGTCTAATTATATTATTTAGTGTGCAGACAAAAGCTTAAATTCATTTATATATTTGGTATTTGAAAGCAAGTCAAGATACTTGTTCAGTTACAAGATGGGTTAATTAGTTAAACAAGCAAAGAAGAAAGAGCTTTGAAGAAGATAGATTAGTCTTAACTGATTAACACAAATCCTTAATCAATTAAAGCAATTATGGATGCTACACTAAGGACAGACAGAAAGGTCTTAATTGATTACACGAGGTTTAATCAATTAAGTGGCTGTTGGATGCAAAACAAAAGCTTTTTAATTGATTAAAGGAAATGAGTTAATTGGTTAAAGGTCAAAGTTAAAGTGCCAAAATTCAAATTCAAAATATTGATGACCGTTTAAAGCACTAAAACAAGATAGTTAAAGTTGAAGAATTCGTAATTGGTTGGAACCCATTTTAATCAATTAAGGATGAATAGAGAGAAGCTTCAATCTGTTAAAGGGAGTATTAATCTGTTGAAAAGACATTTGTCAAAAATAATGCTTGAAGGTGCTTGAAACATAAAGTTATTAATCAGTTAAAGTTGTCGTTAATTAGTTAATGCAGAAAAGCTGTGTGCAAGTCAGAGAATACTTAATCGGTTAAAGCTTGCCTTTAACCTATTAATGAAGCGATGTCTGCACATTTGAATTTAAGCACAGAAAGACAAAATAATGGCCAAAAATGGCTAATTTCTATCTCCAACGGTCAGAAGTGATTTTTCAAGTATTTAAAGCTTCTTCTATAGTAAAAAATTATAGAGAGAAGCTATCCAAAGTGATTTTGAGCTTAAAAGACCAAAAACGTTCTCTTTACACTTATATTTCACTCCCATCCTTTGTAAAAGTGTTGAGCTTAACTTTGTACATCGTAGATCAGGTTGATGATCAATTGTACTCCATCTTTTCTTCATTTCTTGATTACTTAGAGTATGCGAGACACTCTATGAGGTTGATCAAGCTTGGGTTAGCTTGGTTGTTGTTGTAGGTTTTAACTTAGTTTTAGAAAAGTTAGTTTGGGTTTTAGTTGATCTCGAGAAAAACCATAGTTAAAAGTTGTGGTTGAGCTTGTGAAAAGCTATTGTAAACGCTTGGAAATTCCACTGATTTTATTGAATTGGTTTATAAATCCTTAATTGAGAGATTAGGGTAGTAGATGTAAGTCAAAGGAACCGAACTACTATAAATAATTGCGCTTTATTTACTTTTTCTTATTTTTCATTTATTCTTAACTCTTAAATCACTCCTCCAACAAGCCTTAAACTTCCATTATCAAATTCCCTCAATAAGCTCTTTACTTGGAAAGAATTTTTGTGTAATTTGAAAAGTGCTATTCACCTACTTTCTAGCAAGCTCTTTGAGACCAACATATGGAAGCTACAGGACTAACATAGATAAGTTAAAAAGTAGAAACTGAGTCAAGCAACATGTATTGTTAAATGCTGCTCGTGATTTATAAATATAAATATAAAATTTTAATTAAATTAATTTATATTTATTGTCAACATGTTGGGCACCTAATGGGTCATATACATAAAGTGAATTGTTGAAATTAATTTGAGTTCAATTGGATGTGATCTAATTGATTTTATAGAGGCTTAATCTGATTAAATATTGGGTTAAATCAAATATGATTTGATGGAGTATTAAACAAAAGCCCAAGTAGCGCAAGACATTTTCTAATCCTTGTTGGATATGAAGTAGGTCAATTCACTCTATAAAAGAATCCTTTAACCGCCTAGTGAATGTACAAAAGAGTTCTATTTTTATTTTCTCATGTATTGAGATAGGATGGCAGCCAAAATGAGAGAAACACAAGGGAGCTCAAAGTTGAGAGTTTACTAGTACAAATTTTGGCTTAAGGATTCACACACTCTTAATGAAGAGATTTCAGCAAATCACTATATGGATCATTATTAGAGGTAGGACAATTGTGCTATTATGGTTTGATAAGTCTTAGTTAATGTACTAAACTCAAAAAAAAAAAAAAATGAAACCCAAGGAGGACTCCACCAAAGAAAGCACACATCAAATTTTTAGGTATGTCAAAATCTTTCTCTTGTGGTTTTTCTAGATTAATTTCAATTAAAGTGACTCATGGCTTAGGGGATTAAAATTTTAATATTCCACTATGTATGATTTGTCTTAGCATGGTTTGAATTCCCTTCAAGTCTAAGCTCAAGAAGGATCAGCTAAAGATTAAAGATGTGAACATTAGGCTCTTTGCTTGTTTAAAGATGGGAACTTTTGGTCACAACTATTTTTCTTGGTTTTTTGCTCTTTTCTTCTTCAAAGATGATTCAAAATGTTCAAATCTTCTTCTCTTCTTTCTTTAACGTCCTCAATATGGATATTTATAGCCTTTGAGATTTTTTGCCCGTTGGAGTGAGTTTTGAGGTTTTGAATTATTTCTGTACGTTCCAGTTAGCTTGCAAAATCTATCGCTTCTGTAGAATCGACTTTTTGTAGTTGAGTTGTTAGTTCTTCGCAAAGTCTGTAGCTTTTTGTTTTTGAAAAATCGATTCTTTTATTTTGAGGTATCAGTTTTTCTACAACTGGGCTTGAAGGTGACACCTTTGTAATCTTGAGGAATCAATCATTTTACCTCAAGGTGTCGGTTCTTCACTGTGGTTTGGCACCAAAATTTGAATTCAAACTTAATCTTTGCCACTCCACTTTTGTCCAATTGTGCTATGCCTTTCTTGGTCACCAAGTTTTTGAGTTGTACCTTTAGCGCTTTAAAAACTAACTTCTTTTCTATGTAGAATTGATTCTTTCTTCCTTGTTTTCTCCTTCTGCATTCTGTCTCTTGATAATCAATTCTTTGTCTTTAAGGTGTTGATTCCTTATAAATTTTGATTCTTCTATCTTTTAAGAATCGACATTTTTTTTTCTCAAAATCAATTCTTCCCTGTTGATTTTTGTTTGAGAACTAACTTCTTCTTCCCCAGAATTGATTCTTCATATAACCAAAGAAATATATTTTGCTTCCTTTTCATTTAAGAATCAAGTCATTTCTTTTGAAAACTTGATTCGTAGGTTGGCAGATTTAATTTTGAAAACCACAAACTATTGAAAAAATTAAGAGTATGATCATCCATATTAAAATTATGTTCAAACAATCAAAGCTTTTCAATAAGTTTTTCCTTTAAATTCAACTTTAACAATCCTTTGAGGATTTTCTTCATACTTAAAAATATTTTTCACTTTCAAAACTCATTAAGTTCTATCAATTTTGTTATGTTAAAAATAAGAATAAAGCTAGCATCTTAGTTTATGAGACGTTAATTAAAAAAAAATGCTTGCTATGTCTAATATGGAATTGATTCCAAATATTGATAAAATTATATAATATCATAAAACTTGCTTGCTTATTGTGATCATTATAAATTCATTTCTAATATCGAAATTGTTCTAAATACTTTAATTGGTGCATAATATTGAATGTGATTTACAAAGCTTACTTGTAATATGAGGAAAGAGATATTATGATATATTTATTAATGATTACGATCTTTCAAAAAAATATATATTTATTAATGATTACTCAAGATTCTATTTGGTATATTCATTAAATTCTAAAGATAAAATACTTGATAGATTTAAAATTTGTAAGTCAAAAGTTGACTTACATTGTGAATATTTTACCAGGTGCTTAAACTCGATCAAGGTGGTGAACATTATAAACCAAGTTATGTTGACTCCACCAAGATAATCCATCAAATTTCAGCACCTTACATACCACAACATAATGGAGGTAGAAAAGAAAAATAGGATCTTGACTAAAATGGTAATGCAATATGATCAGATTCCAATCTTTGACAAGGTTTTTGGGATGAAATTTTATTAACAGCTTGTCACATATCAAATAGAGTTATTAAAAAAGAAAATAAGATTACCTCATATGAGGAAGGAAAAAAGACCAAATCTTAATTATTTGAAGGTTTGAGATGCAAAGTTGTAGTTAAAGTTTTAGAACTATAAAGAAAGAAATTGGGTGAATGAGGCATAAAATGTACATTCATAAGATATGCACAACATAATGAAGTATATAATTGAGCCAAATGATTCAATTTCAATTAACACTATTTTTGAATTAAGAAATGCAATTTTTGATAAAAATCTATTTCAAGACAACTACAGCCCCACAATCAATTCAATTAAATCATATTCCATTAGAACAAATAGAAAATAATGATGAATCTTGACTGGAAATAAGGAAAAACAAATGGGTTAGAAAGGCAACAAACTTTAGACTAGATCTCTACATATTCCTTATGATAAAGATGTGAGAAAATATAAACGATAAAATTCTTTATTATTTTAATTTGGAATTAGAGTTTGTTAAATATAACAAAATGAAGTTTCAAGACAATAAAGTTTCAAGACTTTACATTTTAAAAGGTTTGAAAGGAAGCAATTAATGATAAAATGAGCTCAATAATAGGAAATATCACTTCGATGTTGGTTGATCTTCCACCAAGTTCCAAATTAATAGGTTGTAAATGGATTTTCAAAATGAAAATGAAGGTGGATGGAACCATAGATAGGTTTAAAATAAAGTTAATAGCCAAAGGCTTTACATAAAAGCAAAGAATTGACTACTTTGATACTTATGCTCCAATAGCTAAAATTGCTACAATTACACTTCAAATTTCACTTACATCAATTTATAAGTTAATAATTCACCAAATAAATGTCAAGACAACATTTTTAAATGATGAATTAAAAGAGAAAGTCTACATGGAACAACCAGAACGGTTTATTATTTCAAGAAAAAGAATAGCGTTTTTAAGCTTGTCAAATCACTATATGAACTTAAACAAGCACCAACACAATGGCATAAAAAATTTGTTGAAATTCTTTTAGCCAATAGCTATAAAATAAATGAGTTTGATAAGTGTATATATAGCCAACTCTAAAATGGTAAATAAGTTAATTTGCTTATATGTGGATGACATGCTGATAATTGGCATAGATTTGGAACAAGTTGAAAAGACAAAGAAATATTTGTCAAATAATTTTACAATGAATGAGAAAATGGCTTAATTTTGTCACAATTACACTACATTGAAAAAGTGTTCCAAAACTTTAATCTTAATGATTCTACTATAGCATCTACACCAATAGATTTTCAAATTAAATTAATGCCTAATGTTGGTAGAGTGGCTGATTAATTGTAATATGAAAAAGTAATTGAGTGCATAATACCTACAATGGTGTGCACAAGACCAGATATAACATTTGTTGTTAAGAAATTAAGTAGGTACACAAGTAATCCAAGTATAATACCACGTCATCTGTCACGTGTTCTACTAGTCATCTATATATGGTGTGTCCTGTCTTGTCATTTGTCATTTGTTCCACTATGTCATCTAATCATTGTGTGTTCTTCCATGTCATCTACCATGTTGTCCATTATATAATCTATTTTTTCATATGTCTTGCCATGTCATATGCCACATCATCTATCTACCATGTCATCATTTTTGTAAGGGGATTATTTTTTTTTCTTTTTAGTTTTGATCTCATAGTTTCAATTATGACATCAATATATACTAATTTTAACTTCCAGATGGAGTAATATGAAATTTTTAACTTAATTAAAACTTTTTTTTGAAAGGTTTTCTAATTTCATGAACTTTAGTGTATTATCACTCGAGACATTGTTCAACTTACTCATAGGGTTGATGAGATTAATGACTAGTTTGTAGAACAACTTGAAGATTGTTGATATTGAGACAACACAAAAGATCTAGGATTTTCTTACCACCAGGTATAAAATTTCTAGGATTGCTCACTGTTATTAATTGTGGACACTCTTCGCAATCTAAAATAGGAATCTAGATATTCGTGAATGATTTTTGACCCAAGCTCAACCTATTTGGAACCAGCTAACTCAAGTTAGAATTAGTGAAGATCATCTTCATCTTATTCAAGTTCTTTTGACTCTTTAATTAGAATATGAAATTGTCAAGGCTTCATTACTACATCGAAGTTCACTTTCAACATTAGATACTATTATTCAAGAAATTATTTTAAAGAGACATGTCTTGGTGTAAATAAATCTCCACAAACTGATACTGATCTTTCTACTACAAATACTAAGCCATCGACCTAGCAAGCTAGAGTCAATTTCTATATGAATTGTTAACAACAAGGTCACAATATTTTTTGATTGCGCCACGATTGAATGCAAGTATTGTCATAAGGTTGGGAAATCTATTAGACAATGTCTTATGCATACACCAAGATCTAAAAGTAGAACCTCTAAATCTAACAAAAGTTTCTTAAAATTTGGATCTTTAACCATGTTGCTGCTACATCAAAGGAAATACCACTCTCATTATAAGTGAAATAGAGATCTTACTAAAACAGGTTGTATTTTCCAGTTCTTTTTTCCACAGTACTTTTTCTATTACTTCAGATAATTCATCTTGGCTCCTAAACTCTTCTTGTTGTAATGATATAAGCAACTTAAATCCATCAAACATAAGCAAAAGAGAGATAAATAAATCAAACTACGTATTGAGTTCAATCATAATCTTAGATTAATAATTTAGTTCACTATCAAGTCACACATCATCATCAAATAAAGTTTAAACAATAACATCAAACTAAGAAAAATAAAAAAAACAATAAAAAGATAAAACTCAAGAATGATAACCTTGATCTTCCAAATCTTCTTCTTCAATACTACAAAGTCTTCTTAGCTTCAATGACTTTGTGGCTTAATTCTCAGTTGTCAATTTGGTGTTTTTCTTTTTCTTCCATTAAAAGTCATCTAAAAGGTTGTTTTTATAGGGTTTTGAAGTTAGGACAAGTTGGGTGAAGAAAGAATTCAATTTCAATCAGAATTTCCTCATTAGACTACGTGAGCCATCGCCTTGACCTATTAATTAGCAGAAATTGTAAATGCTCTAGGACTACTATAGTGTTTCATCTTCGACAAGATTTTTAACCAACTTCCCGGGTGAACTAAGTGAAGTGCTAAACATGAAAGTTGTAGATTTTGCTCTTAAATTTCCAATGGTCTAAGAATGATCTCATTTGGAGATCTCTAAAAAGAGTTATGGTTGAAATACAAAAACATATGTAGTGGAGGTTTACACCTTGAAACTGCTTCCCTTCTTCCATTAAAATTCTTCCTTCATTAAACACCTACAAAAGCATGAATAAATAAAAAACAGCTTATCTTAATCACATTAACACCAAATTAAGTATAAAATTAAATAAGATTAGATTGACTCACCTAAATTAATTAATTTAAAATAATTTAACTAAAACCTACTAATTTCTATGCATTATTGCAAGAATTAAGCTAAAATAATATCAAAATTATGCCCAAATAACTCTTAAATTTACAAATTATCGATATTTTTCAAACATAATGCAATTTTGAGAATTTTCAAGGAGAAAGTATTGATACGTCACCTTGAAGTCTCCATACTTTCTTCACACAATCAAAATTTCTCACATAAAACACAGTTCTAAGTTCTCAAATAAGACCAATAATCATTTCTATTCAAAGCCATCAAAATTCACATATCAAAATCAAATTAAATTAAGTTTTGGAGCACCAATAAGAAGAACTAATAATAAAGTGAGTCCCGAGCATATAACCATTGACTAATAACAAAGAGGGTAAGATTGCATCAACTACCAAGACAAAGTTGTGGCATAGCACTAGGGTGGTTTGGTACCTATTGTCACCGATCGCAAAGGATACAAAGCCTTAAGCATAATGGCGAACATCTACTATCACTAACTATAAGTCCTTAATTTAATAGGCTCCACTAAAACGTTTTCCAAGTTTAAAGATTAACCAAAGTTCATTGAAAAACAAAAGAGTGAATTCATTCACTAACAAAACCAAAGAAGCCGTGACAAGAATATTCTATTTTTCATAACCAAATATCTCAAAGACAAAATGACCCAATGCTATGGTCCATTCAAAGAAATTTTATTTTTCATTTTGAATATTGAAGTAACACAATCAATCAATCCATAGACAAATAATCAAGGCTTTAAGGTATCAAAACATTAAAGGTGCTTGTTCCCCATGCACAAAAATAAATACATAATAGGCAAATAGTATATATAGCTTTCATCAAAACATACATAGAAAACCATAGTCCATAACACAACCTTTATAGAACTCATGTTTTATCAAAAATACATTTTTATGTGAGATTGTAGAATAGGCATGCTTAATTATGTCAAAATACTTTAAAAATGTCGTATTTACCTACCTCGTTGAAGCATGCCTTTCCTCTTAGCATCTTTCATCGAAAGCTCGACTTCTCCAAAAATGCCAACTTCTTCATCAACACCTAACATCCAATTTTTATTGTTAATAACTTGTTCCCTAACTCTATCCTTAACAATAACCAATTATCCTTTCATAAACTTCTTAACCTAATCTTCAATCCAAAATTAACACCAAAATCTAACCCTAACTAGGATATTAAACTTCAAATTAAAAAGGTTTAGAATAACTTTACCTTGGTGAGCTTTAATGTACCAAAAAAAATCCAAAACCTAGATTTTTAAGGAAAATAAATAAATTTTTAATAAACCAAAATTTTTAGAAATCATAAACCAAGATTAGTTGTTTGGAAATGGTTAAACGTTGCCTCTAGATGAACTTAGAATTAAAATTTGACTTCAAATCTAAAACTTGAAGCTTTGAAATGATTTGCAAGGATGAAAGTGTGTTTAAAGAGAAAAAAAAGGAAAATGTAGTTTGGTTTTGAAGAATAAACGTTTTTAGCCAAATGGGGAAAAGTATACCTTTATTTTTTTCAAATCTGCAACGTAGGTATTGATACTTTTGGATAAGTATTAATTCTTTTGGTTTCTAGTTAATGGCATCGATATTCTAGGAACAAGTATCAATACATGTTCATCAAGAGGCATTTTTGGGTTTCAAGTATCTATACTTCATAAACAAGTATCGATACCTTTGCTCCAGAATGCAGCTTTTAAGATTAAAACCAATTCTTTTGACCCTTTAATGGTCCAAACTTTCAAGTATCTTATTTGGCCATCAAAGCAGACATTTTCTAAGTTATTAGGGCTCATAAATCAAGTTCAAAAGTGTGAAATTACCAACTCACCAGGTTAAGATACATTTCAACCTTAAGTGAAAAGCGGGGTTTCAAAGCACTGTCAACTTGCTAAACAACTAGCTTTGTTGTCTAATAATAGTACTTCCATGTCTAATTCCCTTTTTAGGCTTGTTCACTCTGACTTTAAGGCATTTTTCTTGTTTCTTTTATGAATCATTATCAATATTTTTTTATTTTTATTGATAATTATTCTCATTTTACTTGAATTTATTTTTTTAAACAAAGATCTGAGTTATCTTAAATTTATATTAAGTATGCCACGATGATCAAAACTTAATTTTCTCACACATTTAAAATCCTTCAAATTGATAATGTAATGTAATACCAAGATTTTTCACTTTTTCAATTCCTTGATCAATAGGGCATTATCTTTCATCGTTTTTATCCTAGTACATCTCAGCAAAATGGTAGAGCTGAATATAAATATTGTCATGTTCTTGATACGATTTGTGCCCTACTCCTTTCTTCCTCGTGTCTCAAAATGTTTTAAGGTGAAGTTGCATTAATTGGCATATATATAATAAATCATACTCCTACTTTAACCCTTAATAACCTTTGTCCTTTTGGATATCTATTTGTTAAGATTCTTGATTATTCTATTCTTAAACCTTTTTGATGTGTCTATTTTTTGTTATGCTCTAACCACATGAACATATCAAATTGCAACCACATGCCTAACTTTGTTGTTCTTTGGTTATAGGATCGAACACAAAAGTCATCATTGTTGGGATCCTATTTCAAATAAGTTATGTAGCTTTAAATATGTCACATTTTGGGAAGACTAAGTGTTTTATTCTTTATCAAAATTTCAATCTTCCTTTTGTAGTTTTTATCAGTTTATACAAACCCATCTTGAGTTATTTTTCCATTCCAAAGACTTTTGATAGGTTTCCTTATATTCCTA
This sequence comes from Theobroma cacao, assembly GCF_000208745.1. Lineage (NCBI taxonomy): Eukaryota > Viridiplantae > Streptophyta > Magnoliopsida > Malvales > Malvaceae > Theobroma > Theobroma cacao. Next base: position 26,547,057 of record NC_030850.1, on the reverse strand, counting down.
CCCTTGTTCTTACTCTTACAGAATCTACTCCTACTATTGATTCTGTATCTATTCCTAACCATCATCATTTTACTCCGGTAAGAAAAACTCATTATCATCTTAGTGACTATTATTATTTTTTTGTTATTGTAGCCTTGCATGTGCCTCTATCTTATCATGAGGCTAGTACTAACCCTCATTAGCTACAAGTTATGGAAGACCAACTGGAAGCTTTAGAGAAAAACCATATTTGGGATTAAGTCAATCTCATTCCAAGTAAGATCTATTGGTTATAGATGGTTTATAAAATCAAAACCAGCTCAGATGGCTGTGTTGAACATTGTAAAGCTTGCTCAGTGGTCAAAGGTTATACCCAAGAGTTTGGAATAGATTATGAACAAACCTTTGCTTCTGCTGCCCATATAACCTATGTACGCAGTTGTTTAGCCCTTGTTGTTTTCAAATGTTCAACGTTTCTTCAAATGAATGTTAATAATGCATTTCTCAATGATATTTTATAAGAAAAAGTGTACATATTACCTTCACTTTATTACTTTCATTCTCCTCATAAAGTGTCATGATCCATTTCTAGGGTTTATGATCGACATAAGGACCTAGACGGGTATAGCCCGCTAAACCTAAGCAAGCTTTTTACATTCACACATAAACCGTACAATCGTGCAAAGCAACAAACATTCATTTCATAGACCATATAAACTATTTGATGCGCCATCACATCATTATGGAATGCAGCCTCATAACAAGTGGAAACGCTTACATGCATATATCATAACATTGGAAAACATAGTTTAGAAATCATCTATTTAAACATGAGGTTGCACCTTGGTCACCAACTTGGCCTTTGGCCATATAAAAACATATGCCACTAAAATGTACATAGTGGCATGAAATGCTACAAATCCACAACATATTTAGCTCTGTGAGTGGATATAGGAAGGAGACAAGTCAAGGAGTTAAAGCTTTTGTATAAATATAATCTTTAAATAATCATGCATGTATGAACTTCAAATACTCATTCATCAAATCTTGTGAATGGAAATAAGTCAAACCTTTTAATGCACTTTAAAACCTATAAGTTTAATACTAAATCTTTAATTCATTGTACATAATGTTAAAACAAACCTTACAAAACTTTTCAACGCCATTTGGAATCATATAAACCTTTGGAAACAAGTTAAGTGTAAACCATGTAAAACACATCAAAAAGGCTAAAATTCTTATTTTGCATTTAAGGTCTCGACACTTTTAGGGGACATAAAAAGACTTCTGGGTGATGTCTTGATACTTCCTCTAAGAGTATCTAAACTTCTTATATAGAATGTTGTCTTAGCATTCTATTTCATAGGTATTGAGACTTCCTCATCAAGTCTCGATACTTCATTGATAAAAACCTATAAATTAAGCTATTTGCAGCTCATTTCATCCTCATTTCATCTTCTAAACTTAACATTTATCTTAAGACTTACCTTACCTTCATATATGGCTAAAAAGCCTCATTTTTAAGCTGCTCTAACATAATACACATATGTTTAATCTTAAAAACTCATGCATCAATCAATTCAACAATAAATTAAGGCCTAACTAGTGACACTAGTATAATCCTTTTCCTACTTGTACACATTATTGATAACAGTATAACCCCCATTACCTTGGGATATAAGGTTAGCAATGGTATAGCCCCTATTACCTTGGGTCATACGATTGTCAAGAGTATAACTCCCAATTTGTTAGGGTTCTTAAGATATTCTTGATCAGAGTATATAGTGGAATTAAAAAATTTTTTATAACCCTATACCATATATCTCTTTAATTATAAACAATCTAAGCATAGTAACAAGGAATTTTCAATTTACCTCAAAAGCTTAAAGTCAAAATTGCTAGGTATCCTTACTTTTCAATCCTTCTTGCTTTACCAACAAATAGTTGTGTCAAACCTTAAGCAGCACAAATGTCCTACCTTTAACAATGATCCACACAACAACTAATAGAATATCTTCTCTGAGATAAGAAAGATCAAAAACTGAATCCATGTTAGTAAACTCTCTACTTGTTTTTCCTAAGTGTTTAACATCCTAATCTCAACACATGAGAAACTAGAAATCTCTTTTAAGGATTTCAAAAAGTTCTCTCTTAAAACTTTGCACAAAGGGCGACTAATGATCCTTTAAATAAAGAGGTAGAAAACTTGTAATCTAACTCTTAGATTAACTCCTAATCAAATTAGAATTTTCCTAATCCATTGGATTACATTGGGCTGTAAGTCTTCTTGGGCCATTAGTAGCTGATTAATCCATTAATTATTTAAATTAATTAAATAAAGCAAGGTTTATTTACCCTTAAAAAATCGACAGACATGTTGGAGAATACCATGCAACTTGTAGCAAAGTTCAATTTAAGTAGTATTGCAAGTATGATCCAATTGAGCATTCATAATGAAATTTGACAAGCCCAATGATTTTCCTCATGATTTTGACAAGCTTTCCAAGTGTCCTAAACAAGTCAACATCTCTTAAGTCCTCTTTGAGAAATCGCACATCATATGTGCATATCCAAAGATAGCTTGAATCTTATCCAAGCTTTATGGCATCTTTTGTGTGAGCTTAAGCCAGTTATTACATCACCATGTAATGCTCTAAGACTTAGTTTATTAATTACATTCAAATAAAATCCTTTATTTGAACTTCTTACAATAGCCTCAAGAACTCATTAATTGACCTTTTCAATTTTCTCTTTATGAAGTCTTTCAACTTCATCAATTAAATCCTATTTGATTGATTTCCAAATTAATTCTTGATAATCACCTTATGTGTGTGACCTATTAGGCTTCTAATCGTATTGGCGATAAGCATGAATTGGAATTTCAAACCTCATAAGGAACTAGATTAATCAAATCAAATTTGACCTCATCACTAATTCCCTAATTGGCCAATCATACTTATAGACTAAGATTGGCTTCTAACAAAGTATCATGGCCGCCCAAATGAAAGAAGAGTCATATGGTTTGACTTAAACTTTCGTGTCTAGTCTTACTAGAGTAATTCGATCCCCATCATCATGTATCTGGAATAGGTAAAGAGCATGATATAGTGTCTACTCTTGATGCCTTTTATATTTGCTATTAAGCCTTGATGTCGACTTTGGATGATACCTTAAGGAAACTCTTTTCCTTTCATCTTGTTTTGGCTAAAGACTTTATCAAGTCCATACAAGCTTAACCAGCAAGTAAGATACTTTCCTTTTAACAGTCTTCACTTGGAGTGATAATTTCTTTCTTAAGAATTCATATACCTCCATATGATTCATGTTATATCCAATGACATCCTTTTTTGGCATCCATGGTTAGGATTCATACAAATGGAATCAAAGCATAACACTCTTTATATAAGACAATGTTGATGTCTCAAGTCTAAGGATTACTTACACAACTAACACAAAAGAATTTAATCCATAGACACTTGAGTGAAATACCAAATCAAATTCTCATGACGGGTCTAGTTCAGTGAACTTGTTCTTACTTGAATAAGCACTCGCTTGTTTGTTTTAAGTCTCCCTATCTTATCAATCATATGAGATCAATTGCCCACTCATAATAAGGAACATAACATAAGTTGCCCTTTAAACTTTATTGATGCCCTGTCTTAGTAATACATTGGCTAGGAACATTTAGAATGCGAGCTTTAATGCATTAGAATCTCATAATTGTAATTCTTTACAATTTTTATGAAAAGTGCCAAATATCGAAGGGCTTTATCGAAATTAGTTTTATGATAACTTATTATCCATAAAACTTATTTGATGAAGTGAAACCTATTGAGGTTTTATGCATTTTTTTTATATATATCCCTTACTTAACCAAATGGCTCTAAGGCATATATTTACACCATTACCTTAGGTCAACTTTGGTGCACGTAGGGATGAAATCACCACAGCTCTCCTATTTACATAAACTATTGGTAATGGTATAGCCCCCATTACCTTAGGTCACACTTAGCAAAATTCTATATGTCTAACAATTCATAGTTATGTTCATTTTCAATTCTTCATAACCATTCAACATTATCATGTATATAACATCTTAAACATGTACTCATACTTATCTCATGTCGTATGTGGAAACATCATGTGACGACCCGGTACTCCCTTCAAGCCCGTGACATCCGCTGCGATGTCTCGATAGACATTCATCACTCGAAATGTCAACCGAAACCTCGCAAAGCTCTCGCCTCAGTTTTACATATCCCCTGTGAGCAATAGTTACTAAATATCATGTTTTAAGGGAATATAAATATTTTTAAATTAAAACAAACAAAAAAATAATTTCTATCACATAAGGGTATTTTGGTCATTTTTACCCAAAAAATTTGAAACCTGGCAAAAATACAGTATACGATCTAAAATATACATTGTTGATCTAAAAATAATTTTAGTAATCTAAATCATCCATTTAAAATGAAATTATGGCTAATCAAATTAAATAAAAATATTAAATAAAATATTTTATTTTCTTATAAAATAATATTTATAGAACTCTGTGTAAATAATTTTTATAGCGTAAAAGCAAAATAAATTCATAAATGCAGTGGCACACATAGCCAGGTATACAAAATATTCTACAATGACATGTGGGCCCCGATATAATCGAAAATATGCAAGACTGTAGACCTTCGATTTCTAAGGATGCAGATCCAAAAGCAATCCTCGACAAAATCAGCTGTCTACAGACTGTCCTGAGCTTGAAATTGGTGAAAAGAAGGGGTGAGTTTTTATAAACCCAGTGAGTAAGCAAAATTCATCTATAACATCTAAAGCCGAGTAAATAGAGACAGTTAAATTATCCCATCATAATATAATTCATAACATTCAAAACTCATTTCAATTCATATAAAACAATTACATTTCATCAAGAACAATCAGTAAGGCTTATGACTCTCTTAAAACTTGGCTCGTGCCAAAACTTGTACTCGTAGACACCTTGGCCCGGGCATCCAACCGAGTCTGTCAAGGTTATTAAAATGATATATTCACATAAAACATGTTTTTACGTTTAAAAACATAGTCGTTCCTTGGCGTTGGCTGAGTTTCACCTTCATGTGGTGGTTCGGCTTGAAGTGAACTCTAAATATACCTTAGGAGATACCCTCTACGCCTCTCATACTAAAATAAAATATAACGACGTTTACCGTGCCCCTCTAATAGGTTCATCCACAAAAACCCATCCACTACAGTAAGCTAATCAATTATCCCACCAAATCAATAAAAATTTCAGCAATATGACATGGCTAATATGATATTACCCAGCCTATGTCACGGCAAAACAAAACAGTTTATATATTCCGCACAAATCACAAATCTAGCCATTCATGCCATCATATTGTCATAAGCCACCAATTCAAACCATATATCAAAACATGAGTATATAGTCTCCACTTACTCAATTTCCAAAACCAGTATTCAATTTCAAAACAAGTTATAAAACTCATTTCATTTAACCAACACTTCAATTTTAAAACATAATAATTTACCATTTAAGCTCATTATTCTTTAAAACATAAAAACGAGTAGAAACAACTTTAGATAGTTAAGATGAAAGTCTGTTACTCACAATAGCGGGAGTTTGGAGTACTCCTATTCTTGATCCTCAAGTACAATATCTTTACCCTTATCAGAGGGTTCACCACCTATACATAATACACGACACGTAATTCAATATATTTGTACCAAACTGTTATAAAACTATTTCAGGCTTTATATGAATGCATGAAACTGAATGAGAATTGTCCGAATAATCACTTAAAGATGGTGTTCTACGTGGGTTCAATTATGATCGAACTGAATTTGTATTCTACCTAACTCGAACTATATACTGTTGAATTAACCAAAACATCCGATTCAACTTCAAATACATTCATTTCACTTCCAAAATTTTAAATACACCTAAGTACCTCAATGAACTTGATTTTCTCATTGTTGTTCAAATTGTTTACTAAAGGAACTATACGTTTCCATAACCGTTTCCAATATCCGACACCACAATTCGTCAAATATGAGCTAAATAACATGAGATATAACAAGATTCATCATATTAAAACATTCTAAGGTTCAATAACTCTCAAATAAATTCTAAAATCTCTATTCAAATTAGTTCGAGATTTTAATCGACTTAATTGTACCATTAAGTACAATACTGACTTTTAATGATTTTTCGAAGCATCCAAGTATGCAGACATGCTATCAAGTACATGAATGACATGACAAGTATATTATAGAGCTGGGCTTGACACATCATCACATACAAAATCACAAATCAACATACATCATGTGCTCATTTTCATATTGTGTAATACACTATCATCTCTTAAGCTCATGGGTGGGAATATCTTTCTCCACCTTAACATCAAATAGCATACACACAATCCATACATATCTCATTGAAGTGGTGATTTGGTTTAAAACCATTGAAAGGATTTGTCTCCCCTTGTTGAAAGCTAATATATAGTAGAATATTTACATATATATATATATATATATATATAAGTTCATAAACTCTTTCAAAACTTGGGATCAATCACAAACACGTTTTTCTTTTATAAAATAGCAATAAAAATCATATCATTCAAGTAACTCAACAAGTCTTGTTTTTTTGCTTTACATGTTACAATAGTTTGAAAGCAGTGCATTTACTCACTTTTTGGAATGTTTCAAACATTTCCTTGGCTTACGACGAGTGCTCAACGTCCCCAAAAATACTAACTTTTTCTATTGTGCCTAGCAACATTTAAACGAGTATTAATAAGGTTTTTAGCATTGTAAATTGTATTTTAACCATTTCTTGTGCGTAAATCTTTAACCAAACTTAGTTTAATCTTTCTTTAATTTGATGGTCTATATTTCTAACCACAACTATATTTCTAAGCATAACTTATTCTCAAAACTTGTTTTAGTTCATGGTAACATTACCTTGGTGAGCCATTATGCTGGAAAACACTTGAAACCTATCATTTAAGGTAAAAATTAAAACTTTAGAAATGAACAAAACCTTAAGAAGAAAATCCATAACCGTTGATGTTCGAAAATCATTTCCTTACCTCTAAAAATGTTGAAAACCAAGTCTAATGGCTGAAAATCAAGTTGCTCTTAAAGGAAAATGGATTTGAAGCTTAAAGGTGAGTTGAGAAAGTTGAGAAATCGAAAACAGAGGTGTTTAGTGGCTGGAAAAATGAGAAGATTGCTAGGTCTCGAAATTTAAACCTTATTTATAGTTTAAGAGGTGAAAAGATAAATTTACTCTTCATTTTCTGAAATTTTACGCTGAGGTATTGAGACCTTTGATAACTTTATTTCATAGAATTATTTTGTTACATTTTGAATATTAAATTAGGTAAGTTCTTGAGATTTAGGTTCAGGATTAGGTGTTTTTAGATTTTTTTCTTAATTTAGTTTAAATTATGTTGAGTTATTTTAATTTAAGTTGTTTTATTTTAGTTTTATGTTAAATTGCTTTATTTTAGTTTAGTATTGATTTAGTTTTATGCGTTTGTAGGTGTACAAATGAAAAGGCTTCAATTGGTGAAAAAAATACATGAATGGCTAGTGCTTCTCTCATACATGTTTCAGTATTTTGAGTATAATTCTCATTCTAAATGTTCAATTGACATGATTCTTGAGTCATTAGAAAGCTAAGAGATAGGACTACAACTTTCATGTTTACCAGTTTGTCCAATTCATCCCAGATCAAGTAGAAACTCACATCACAAGTACATTAAGTGTAGCAAATTGCATAGTGGAGACAACAGGTGTGGTGTTCGGCACCATGATGATATCTCAGGAAAAGCTTTTTTGAACTTTATAAAAATTAGATTTTTTGGAGGCTATTTAAAAGCACTTTTGAGGCAATTGAAAGGCATAATTAAACTAGGATTTCTCCAAAGAAAAAAAACCACCAAGCACTGAAGAAAGTGAAGAAAAACTTGGAAGATTGAAGATTGAAGACTTGACAATCTTTAATTTTCTTTTCTTCTTTGTTTCTTATTTGATTTTATTGAATTGTTATTTATAGTTAAATTTCTTTGGATTATGTTTTTATTATTAATTATGAACTAATTTTCTTTATCCAAGATTGCAATTGAACTCAACATGCAGTTTGGATTTTTAATTTTTTCTCTTCCTTATGAATAATGGAATACGAGTTTTTATTCTAATCTTATGTTTAATGCTTCTAATTTCCTGATCACCAATTAGATTCATTTTAAAACCTAAATGCAACTTAGAAAAGAGAGTTTAGTGTAAGCCATGGATGGAATAGCGTAAGTTTAAATTCAGTTAGTTGATTGGGTAATTTGATTTGCTTATAAGATAATAATATACCTATATGTCTTATGGAGCCAAGATTAAAGCTTGAGCTCAATGAGTTTTTCTTTAATTAAATTCTCATAAGAATATAGTGAATTGGTTAAGATAAATATTTTTATAAGAATATCGAAAGAGACTTATAAATAATTTGAGAACTCTAGGTTAGTAAGTCAATTCATTTAGTAAGTCAAAAAAGGGAGACAAAATTCAGATGAAGAATTGAGGAATATTATAATCTTAGGCTTGTTTATTGATTAATTTTTCTAGTTAAGTTTAGCTATTGTTTAGTTTTAGTTTTGCTTTTAGATAATCACTTTATTTCAGTACTTTGAATAAGATTATGTTGTGATAATTTTAATATTTAGCAAAAGTTGGTACAATTCTCTATGGGATTTGACACTATATTTACCATTATATTACTTGTTAACGATATGTGACTTGTGTGGTAAATCCAACAACAACCTTGGACCTAAATCTCAATACCTTCAAAGCATAATGGTTTTATTTTTGGGTTTTAGCTTGAAAGTCTTAAGACTTCTTGTGGAAGTCTCAATACCTATGCTCTAGGTAGTAAATCTCAAGACCTATGAGTGAAGTTTCAAGACTTCATTCTTTGCAAGCATGTATCGATACCTCTAAGCCATGTCTCGATACCTTTACTTCATAGTTGTGAGATTTTGACCTTTATAGACTCGTAGATAGAAGTAGATGCGATATTCCTGATAAGAGGTAATTTCGTCATTTCCTTAGTAAGCCCCTAATTACACGTTTGGTTAGCGGAATAGATAGGAATGGAATAGAATTGTTATTCTGTGAGAATAGAATAAAGTAGGAATAAAATAGAATAGTTATTACTTTGTTTGGTATTATGAATGGAATAGAGCAGGAATTGCTATTATGACTTATTGCAGTGTTTGGTTGGTAGAAATAAGATTGAAATAAGAAAGGAATAGGTGATAAAAAGACAAAAATACCCTTGACCATATTAACATTTATTTTCATAAAAAAATAAAATTATCATTATTATCATTTAAATACACATTTATCCCAAAAGACAATTATCCATCATAATTATATTTTCTCCAAATTACTAAAAATAATTATAATTTAGTCACATATTTTTATAAATAGATAATTATTTAAAAATATAATTTAATTATATTATATTTTATCCATCATAATCAATTAAATTTGTGTATAGATGTTTTTTTTTTAGCCAATTCTTCATATATTATGAATCATTTTCAAAATATTATTTAGAAAAATATTGGAGAAGAAATATTTGGGAAAAAATTGAAAATACTAGTAGAAATAGAAAATCATGTTTTTTGATATATTAAATAGAAAATCATATTTTTGAAATTAAAAAGATAGTCTTCCATTTTTTTCTAAAAAAAAAAAATAAGTTATGTCTTTTGATA
>NC_030850.1:26505976-26534945 GCF_000208745.1 Theobroma cacao | reverse complement strand
TTAACTCTGATGTATGTCCCATCTAGAGCACCTAAACAATTCTACAAATCGGATGTAATGAATTACTAATAAGTAAACTTATTAATGTCTTGTATATATATAGTTACAAAAAGTTATAAGATCAATAATCTACCTTAAATCACTTCCACCGATTGTTTGTTGAGTTTGTTGGAATGGGCTCAGGTTTTCTAAACAAATGTTCTTGCAATTTCAGGACTGCATTTAAAATATTATGAAAGTGCCGACTAATTGACTCACCTGACCTTCTAAAATTTAAACTAGTTACTCGATTCTTAATATGATGAGCAATAATATGTAAGAATATTGCTACTTGCTCATCTACAAGCATGTTCTTTGTTGATTTCACCCCTCTAATACTTTCTAACATTTCACATAATTGAAAAAAGGCTTCCCTATTCATCCTAATTTGTGAAATACATGAAATATCATTATCATACACAAGTCGCCTCACATACTCTCGATTTGCAGGGAAAATCTAATGCATAAGATCTTTCTCTTGGCTTATAAGTACATAAAGTCGACGCTGCAGACAATAAAGTCAAGAATGAACTAACAGCACGAAAATCTCCATATAAAATTTAAACATAGCTAGTAGCCTTCTTCGTCGTTCAGCATATCTTCTCAAACACAAATGAACCATAACTGCAAAAAATAAATATTCTAATCTATTTTATTATGTACAAAAAATATTAAAGCCATATGGCAATAAAAACGTGTAAAATTAAATGATTGACACTGATGAGGTGTGAAAGTACTATTCACCACCCCATAACGGTGAAGAAATTAGTTCTAAGAAAAGTGAAAACAAAAACAAAAATTTAAAACAAAATTAACACCAAACACACCTTTATTTTGACTTTTGATTTTATCTTTTATATGGGTGAGTAAAAAAGAAGAAGGTAAAATTCAATGATTTAATGCTATCTATATATTGAACTTTTATTAGAAGGAAAATTAAAAATATGGGTGTTGAACCTTGCTTGCTTTGTTTTTATAGTTGTATTACGTAATGAATTTAACTTTAGATTATATACAATATATGGGTTGAAAAATCTAGTTAATTTCGTCAAACATGGACTTGAACTTATAATTGAGTTTTAAGCTTCCTACACATCTCATTTGCCATTAACAATGTACATACCACATAAAATAAGCCTAACAAAATAATTTTTATGCGGGCATTAAAACACTTACACCCCTTAAAAGCCTAATAAAATTATAATTGTGTAGACATATTTTTTCCTTTGTTTGAAAAAGTTTGCAATTAAGTCTTCTAAGGAATAGCACTAAGAAATTATTTTATTCAAATTTAGTTGTGAAATGTGAATGGGGATTTATTTTATTAAAATAAATTATTCTTTTTCAAATAAAATAATGTATTTTAATTATTTTAACTTATTAAAATTTCATATGATGTGTATATCTGAATACACGCTATCAGCCTGTCATATTCTGAAACTCCTTCATTGTCAAGCTTTTAAATGGAAAATATTGACTTAGAATGCCTTTTCAAGCAGCAAATAAGTATAAAGGAACAAAATTTATTTAAAAGGAATAGAAATGTATATATGTATCTTTCATATTCAATTCGTACACCCATTTTATTAATTTATATATTCTAAAGAAATTATTGGAAGATCAAAATTCAACATTTAATCAACAACATATTGATTAATTGATGAAATTGTTCATCTTAATAATAAGTAGGTGTTTATCTTTCCAAAAAACAATAAGTGGTGTTGGTAAGAAAAGGTAAGAAAAAAATAGATAAATAAAATAGGGAAAGTAAGATTCTTAACCCATAGACAGATCCGAAAAGAGTAAACTGCATAAAGCAAAGTCTTAATAACATGTTTCCATAAAAAGCCAAAGCAAAATCTTCCTCCCCACAGCTATAAGAAATAAGGTAAAAGCTTAAAAAGCAAGTCTCACCCAAAGTCCCCAAACCCAACTCATCGACAAGGCCAGCTTAAACAGAAAGTTTTTCACACAAAAAGATATGCAAATGTAATAGTACCATTCCATGTAATGTTGGAAAAAAAAAAGGCTTCCAACTAATTTTTCCTATCAAAGATTCAATGTTTTCACATGCATACATATGCATACACACTAAGTATGAGTTAAGGAAACTATTTGGTTTGTCATTAATCATCTTAGTGTGAACAATGAACCGACAGTGTAGTTCATTGATAAGTTCTTTAGATTCTTGAGGCTAACATTCTGCTAAAGCACTGTACCAATTATTTGCTGCTTCATGTCCCAACATCTAGAACTGAGTCAGGAAAATGATAAAAGACTTACGAAATTTTTGAAGTTGATATAAGAAAACAGAATTTAAGATAAAGGATAAGGAATAATTACAAATTTGCATTTTAACTGACAAAACTAGTCCATTTTTGCACGCACTAAATTCTTTATTCTGAAATTAAGTTTCTTAAATGTGTAAAGGTCTATTCAACATTCAAATACAGAAGAACTGCTTCAAAGATGTTAATAACTCAAGACTGAACCCAGCTGATCAAAATTTTACAAAGTTGCAATGCAAACGAAATTTCTTAAAAATTTCCAATACCAATCTCAAATTCGACCGTCACGACTTCCAAATTGAACCCCAAAAATAATGACAAAACAACAAACAGGAAGCCGTCATTGCCCAAGTCAAGGAGAAACAAGTATTATTCACAACCAACACAGGAGGAAAAACCAAATAAACTTAAGGCAAAGAGAAAGAATTTCACAAACCAAAATAAAAAATACTCATATGATCAGCATGCAGATACAAAAAACTTTTAACACAAAAGAAAAAAAAATGAAAAACACCCAAATGATCAACAAGCAGAAGCATTTTTACTAAACTATTACAGGTTATTAACAAATAAAAATAATAACTATTACAGGTCATTTAAAAAAATGTATACAATTTGTCTTATATTCTTATTATTATTATTATTATTATTCAAGTTGTTATTATTCAAGTTGTTATTTGCTGCTTTCAAGTGATTTAAAGTATATTCTTGCTCTGTTATTTTTATTCAGGGAACATTATTTCTTGTAAGAATTATGGAATGAATTTAACATCTATTATAATTCTAGAGTGAAACCTCAGGTGTCAACACCACCAAACAGCTACTCACACCCAAATCCCAATAATTCAATTCGCAGCAAACCAGCAGAACCTTGTCTTGTTGACTCACACCCCTAACCCAGCATCCACCCAGAAAGCCAGACCCAACAGCAACAAGGATTTTAACCCCAAACACTTACAAGAAAACACGTAAACCCAAAATAGTTTCACAGCAAAACCAAATCACAACCAATCAACAGAAAACAAAAGCACAATAAGTAAGTACTTGGACTATGAAAGAGACTAACGTAACTCGAAAGTTGGAGGAGAAAGGCGGTGCTACTGCCAGAACCAAAATAGTGGAAGAACGGCGGAGAGAAAAAGGGGAAGAGCGGTTGAGAGAAAGAGCGAAATGAGGAAGAAAGAGAAAAAAATTCTTTTATATGGATCAAATTGTAATTTGTAAATTTGGTAAGGGCATTTTAGTCATTACATATTTGACAGCTATTCCATGTCTCATGGAATAGATATTACGAGGGGGGGAGAGGGAATAGATAAAGCTAGCTAAAAGCCAGCTTTATAGAATTTTTATTCCTGTGGAATAACAATTTCGTGTCCCAATTTGTTACCAAATGAAAGTGTAGGAAATGATCGGGAATGCAAGGGGAATAACATAGCTATTCCCCATACCAAACGTGCTGTAAAAGTAAGATTTTAAACAATACTATGGCCTAAGTAGGCCTAAGGCATAAATGGATGATTAAATAAGGGTAAAATGATGAAGAAAATAAAAATGATGATGATTTCCACGATAGGGGCAAAATGGTCATTTTTCACCTCGGGTCAAAATTTTTAAGTTTTCATCAACTTGAACATTTCTAGACCATTATGGACCTTTTCCCAGTGTCAAAGGAGTAAAAGATTGCATAAAGGATTGGAGGAGAACAAGTTGACTTGTGAGGGCATTTTGGTAATTCAAGTAGAGTGGATAAGCTTGGGCTATAAATATCTCTTTCTTCCAGTAGCTTCTTCTCTCATTTTTCAGCAACTTCTTCATCTTCTTCCTTCTTCTCTTTCACGTTGCTTCCAACCTCCATGGAAGCTTGATATGAACCTCTATAACCTCCCTCAAAATAGCTCCATTTTTCATGCTTTTAGTGCACCCTTTCACAAATCCTTGTGCTCTTCCACTCTCTCTCTTTAAAACCATTGAAAAATCTTATTTCCATACTCTTTCTCACTAGTTAGGTGTTTTAGAGAGAGAAAGAAGAAGCTTTATTACTAGCTTGAAAGTTTTTTGAAAAAAATTTCAAGCATAAAGCTACGAAGGTGAGTAGTGAACTAGAATTGATTTTTAATGTTGAAAATTATTAGTGTTTAAACTTGTGGGTGTTTTGGTAGCTGAGGTTAGAAATTCACTTTGGAGTGATTAGGATAGTGAAAATGGATAGCCATTTAATGACACTTGGAAATTAGTAGGTGATAGCTTGTAGAACTTGTAGTTATGAGAATTGAGTTAATTGTGATGATAGGTTCCAACGAAGCCCCACCATCTCATTTGGACCATTAGGGAAGTTAGAATCAACTAAAGGTTCAACAAAATATCGGTGAGTGGACTTGCCTTTCAAACTTGTTTTGGGAATGCGAATGTGTTTGCACAAGATATTTGAATGATTTTATCCAACTTTTCTTTGCAAATGTGTGCCAGGGAACAAGCCTTGATTAAATGTTTTTGATATTGTGAAATGTGATATGTGTATAAGGATGAATCTGTATGCTTTACATTATGTTGGTAGGTGTGTATATATCTTATGAATATGTGCTGTGTATTGATGAATGATGTTGGGTGGTAATGTTGAAGTGTGCGAATAGGGAGTGCACAATGATGATGATGGAGTGTGCAAGTAAGGAGTGCACACATGATGACGATATATGTATATGTAATTGTGTGTGTTATAGAAAGCTCATGAATATGGTTTATGGTTATAATGCATGTTAAATTTGGCATGATGAATCTTGATAATTTCCCATTTTCTTGTAAATTGATTTTTATTGCAACATCAAATGGATTTTTAGTGTAAAGGAGGTCCTATTTACACTTAGGTGCCCTGCTTCTCGCTGCAGCGAAAAACATTATGTTTTGGTAGCCAACAACTCGATATAGCAAGAAACTCTCAGGTTTTGATGCAGTTCTTTCACTTCGATGAGGATTTTGACCACTTTCCCGTCCGAACTGGGAAAAGTGGTAAACATCAAAGTTGTAACCCTGTCTCTTATCTTTCTAATGGTTAAAAAATAAGATTAATTGGACTCTGTAGCCAGAGATATGATAGAAATTTTCTGTTTTGGCCTCCTGAATCTTGCTGCAGCGAGAATGAACTTTGCTGTAGTGAGAAACTTGCTGCCATGCTTGCTACCTTGCTTGATTTTGACATATTTTTCACCCATTTAACTTTATGGATTGTTCTTGGGTTTTTGCAACACTATGAGGTTATTAATCAAAGTTTGAAATGAGTGGTTTTTAGTAAGAAACTGAATCAATTGTATTGTTTTTGAAACAAGTGCATCATCATTTCCAAATTCTTCATTCTCGTTTACTTGTTCCCTTCTTATGTTCACTCACTGAGTTTATACTCACCGTTTTCAACTTCATGTTTTCAGATCAAGAGGTAGCTGGTAACTAGGACGAGGTGTCCTCGTAGACTTGTATTTATCTTTTGGTAGGTATCAATGGCATTCAGTAGCTGCACCTTCGCTATGGTTGCTTTGCTAGAAGTCTAGAGCCCTTTTTGTTGAATACACGTGCTCTGATGTAAATTATTAAGATGTGTATATGTCTTAAGCAATAGATGTTTATATTGTTTAATGGTGCCACTATGTAATGGCACGGATGATATTATTTTGAATCATATAAATGTGAATATATGGTTTCGATAGAAAAGTTTTGACATACTTTTTAGTAAGAACTTCGAAATACAATGGTAAGAACAAATGATGAAATCGACGAATTGAGTCACATAGATAGGCTTGCTTGGGCTTAGTGGGCTATGTCTATTGGGCCCATGCGTCGGTCATGGCCCGAGAATTGGGTCGTGACAATAGTATTATTTCAAAGTGAAAAATCAAGTCTTTTGGCCCCATTTGAATCTCAACTTTCCCAAAACTCATTTAAAATCATTTGGAAGATTTTTTTAAGCCAAAAGTGTTTATAAATCATTCACAAAAACTTTAAATTCTTAGCTTACCAAGTTAAGTTACACTCCTATCCTTTAGTTGAAGGTAAGATTTCACATAAAGTTTGCAAAATATGGTTTGAAACAAGCACTAAGAGCTTGGTTTGCAAAATTCAATTTCACTACTGCTTAGCTTGGTTATACTTCTAGTTTTGTATTATTTATTTGACACATTGACCATGACATGGTTCTTCTTCTTCTCTATGTATATCATATGATTACAATTGGTGATAATAAAACTTGTATTACAACATCTTAGTTAGCATTTTAAAATGAAGGATCTTAGAACCTCTTAGTTATTTCTTGAGGTTTGAAGTCTCCTCCTCCTTTTACAATTATTTTCTCTCTCAAGCTAAGTATGCATCTAATATACTTTCTCACACTGTTATTTCTAACAGCAAAACTGCCTCCATTCCTTTGTAACATAATGTTAAACTTATTTAGTATTCCTCTTACTGATCCTACTTTATATTGCTAACTGATTGGGAGTTTGATCTATCTCATAGTGACTCAACTTGATATTGCTTATAATATTGATTTAGTCAACCAATTTGTGGCTACTCCCAATTTATCTTATTTTTCAACTATTTTGTATTTTACATTATATTAAAGGCAAACTCTTTCATGAACTTCATTTCTCTGCACGCTCTTCTTTGATATTATTTGGGTATTTTGATGTTGACTATACAAACAATCTCTCAAATTGTCATTAATCATTGGTTATCGTTTTTTTCTTTTTAGTAATTCTCTAATTTCTTGGTGAAGCAAAAAACAAACTGTAATTGTTTGTTCTAGCACTAAGTCTAAATATCATGTTTTTGCAGATGCTACTTTAGAGTTACTTGGACTTCATTTATTATTAAAGGATATGGACATTGTCCAATCTTTGCCACTGTCTTTAATTGTCATAATTGCAATGTTATCCAAATTGCTCACAATGATGTATTTCATCAGTATACAAAGCATATTGAGATTAATTTTCATTTTGTTCATCATTATGTGACTTAAGGGACTCTTTTTCTCATTTTTGTGACCTTTTTAAATCAAGTTGCCAATATCTTTACCAAGACTCATCTTCTTATTCGATTTCAAGAGTTAGTTTCTAGACTCAAGTTGACATTTACAAGGCCACCTTGAGTTACTATAGTCAAAGTTTAACTAGCTAAGAGTACTATAATATATATCTAACTATATATTGTAGTCTAACTAGTTAATAATATTATATTATAACTTTAACTAAATAATTTGTATAATTATCTTAACAAATAAAAAACCAAAATGTCGCCCACATAAAAGATATGAAATGAGTATATGATGAAACTGAGTGGCCTCTTCAACTTGTACTAGTTGCTTTTGATAATACATTTAAATGCCAAGTTCACATCATAATCAAAGAGAAGGGAAGCTAATTAAGAATATCAACAACATAACTGAATATGTAAATTAATTATCATTAGATTAAGGATGAGTTTGTTTATATATATATATATATATATATTTGAAAAAAGAAGATTTAAACCATATTTTTTAAAAAAAATTATGCATCAATCATTTAGTCAAATGCTCAAGTGTAAAAATAAATTTGAAAAGAAATCAATGTACATAGTGGCGTTGAAATGCAAAGAAACAAAATGAAAAAAGTTAATAAAAGTAATATGCAGTGAAAGAGTGACTGTGCTCGGTCAAGAACTTTCCTTCTGCTGCCGCAGTTTATATCTTGCAGGTCTAATTAGGCAATGACCAATTTGTCTTTGGGTAGGATAATATACAGCACATTTAGATAGGAAAAGGTCTTCTATAGAAATAAATAAAACTTTTATATAGACGAAATACATTAGAGTTAGTGTTACAGTTTATTTCCATGTCCTTTCATTTTTAATCAATGATATTTTCTTACTTTTCACCTTTATATATATATATATATATATATATATATATANATATATATATATATATATATATATATATATATAAAAGTGGTTTTGGGATAAAAGTAAGAATAAAAATGTTAATTTGAAATTGTTGCACAAGATTTAGTACTGTTAGGGATATCATTGGTTGGATATTTGTTGTTTTTGAATTATCCAAACCCAAACTCTTTTATTTGATAGGGTATACAAACTCTATAAATATTCGATTAATTTTTTTAATTGTTACTCGAACTTATACCTGAATGTTGTATACACTACCCCGTTAAATACCCATATCCATTAAATATCCGATTAAAATATATTTTTATGTATATAATTAATAAAAATTAAATTATAAATGAAAATTAGTTAATAAAACAATAAAATTTAAAATCATAATTAAAACAAATTAATGAATTTTTGTAAGTACTAAATTAATTATAAAAAAATTATTAATAATAAATATAAAACTGAAATTTAATACTAAAAATCATTATATATAATCGAGTTTGAATAATAATTATCTTAAAACTATTATCCGAACTCAATTATAAAATACTTTAATCCTACTTAATCAGATCGGACATTGTAGACTATCCGATTACAAAATAGTTAACCCATCTTTAAGTATGGTCGGAAAAGCTGCGTAAAGCAGCTTATCACACTTTGCATATTGTTGACATAAGCGAATAATCCTTTCGGGATCCTTATTAAGAAATTAAGCTAAGTGAAACCTAACCAACCAAGGAAATTATGCACTTTGTAAAAAAAAAAAAAAGCAAAAAGCAAAAAAAAATTGTATACTTTACTTTTTTATTATTACTACTTTGTTTAGTTGTTTCAGCACAAATTTTGTAATATAACAAAGCAGAAAACAAAAATGCACGTTGGAGAAATGATCGTTTGCTTTGCTCCACTATATGCTAAAGCCCCGACTTGCTTTTTTCGCCAGAACAAGTGCTTGCAAAAGTTCATTTTCTTACAAGCTGTACCCAATCCAAGGCTATACATGCGATTTTTCATTTTGAATTGCCCTATGTTCTCTAAAGCCCATGTGCTTTCCAAACAAGCTTGAATGCTATATGTGTCTCTGAACAATACACAGTGCACAGACACACAAATTTCATGTGAAAGCATATTTCTTGTTTCATTGTAGTCAAACCATAACAAAGAGATGTTGGACAAATACTCCAACTCTAAACTCTACAACAGAATAAAATCTGATTATATTCGCTTTCACTGCATCAGGCGATCCCCAGAAAAATATTTAATCTGCTGATTTTGATTGGATATTCATTGCTGTGTTTATGAAGAGTAAGATCAGCAAAAACCAATTTCATCTGTCTCTGTCAAACAATTATTAATCGTCTTCTAACTTTAAAGCTAAGCACTTGAATTTGAAGAAGCAAAAAGAGAAAGCAAAGAAAATTACACCCAGAAAAGCAACCCCATAGAATAAAGGTTCAAGGCCCTTTAAGGACAGTTCAGACTTCAGGCCATATATAGCAACAAGCCTCTTGTTTCAAGCTCAAACCCATATCCAGTAGCTCCCATAGAAACCCTCCTCAAAACATCCTTTCATGTTGTGACAAACAAGAACTACTGAAAGCAAACCATCCAGTTCTCAAATGGGTTTGCCCAGAAAATCCCTCTGTATTCTATCTGTTTCTTGGTTTTCAGTCACAATTTTTTTGGGGTCCTTTTCTTTTGTTGCAACAGGTGCAGATTATACTACCGTGGTCTTTAAGGGCTGTGCAGACCAGAAATTTCAAGACCCATCTGGAGTTTATTTACAAAACCTCAAAAACCTCATGTCAACTTTGGTTTCACAATCATCACAGAAAACTTTCTCCACTACCACCTCTGGTCAGGACCCTAATGCAATCATGGGCCTTTACCAATGCAGAGGAGACCTAACAACAAGCCAGTGTTACAGCTGTGTAAGCAAGCTCCCAGAAATTAGTGATAAACTTTGTGGCAAAGCTGTAGCCGCTAGGGTTCAGCTGAGTGGCTGTTATCTAAGGTACGAGATTGTTGGGTTCAAACAGGTTCCAGAAACTGAGTTTTTGTACAAGGTTTGTGGGTCAGCTCAGGCAAGTGGCACTGACTTCGAGGGCAGAAGAGAGACGGCCTTCAACATGACAGAAGATGGTGTGAAAAGTGGTAAACGTTTGTTTTACACTGGAGATTATCAGTCTGTTTACGTTTTGGGTCAGTGTGAGGGTGATTTGGCGAACAGTGACTGTGGGGATTGTGTGAAGAGTGCTTTTGAGACAGCAAAAGATGATTGTGGTGACTCAATTTCAGCACAGGTTTATCTGCACAAGTGCTACATTAGTTATAGCTACTACCCCAATGGAGTTCCGACCGTATCTTCATCTTCAGGTAAGAGATGGAGAGAAAGGAAAGGAAAAGATATCACCTTTCACATTAATATATTGCGAATTTGGTTTCTTGCTCCGATATGTCCATTATTTTTATATTTGCTATCACTTGTAGAAAGCCTGTGGATCATTTTCAAATTTCATTGCAAGGTAAAGTCTCTACCCGGACCTGGACCTGGACCTCCCGATTTTTGTTTTGTTTCTCTAAAGATAAAATAAATGACTTAGAATAATGAAGGATGTGGATTGTGGAGAGAGAAAGAGAGATTGGTCTCTTTGTGTGAAGAAGACAGGTGGCTTTCCCTTGGTTTTTTGAGTCTAGTCAAAAAGTTTTTAGTCCCTGGGGCTGAAGGCGTGTAGAGGCCACTTTTCTATTAATTCTCCTTAATTATGTTAGTGGTTCCATTTTTCTCTCTCTCTCTTTACCTGCTAAGGCAATCTCCTCGCAATTAAATTTTAAATTTGGTGATTGTTGTAGGGACAGGGACAAGGCAACACACACAGAAGACAGTGGCAATCGCGGTTGGAGGAGTAGCAGCTTTGGGGTTTGTAGTTGTTTGTTTGATGTTTCTGAAAGCAGTGTTGAAGAAACGAAGTGCTAGTAAACATGAAGGTTCGAATACAACTCCAAAATTTTAGTAAACAGGCCTTACAAATTGTCACCATTTGAAAACTATAAAGTATCATTGAACATGATTACGTGCAGGCTACTGAGAGGATGAGCATCCTGATGATGGGTGGGTCTAAAATGCTAGAAAAAGACGGAGCTTTTGAGACGAGAAAAGAAGATAACCGAAGTTGGGGGAGAGAATTTCAATGGGAAATGCGAAGAGTCCCCACAGATACTCGAATGCTGACCTGGTTGTTTTATATGTGTTAAACAAACATGTATATCCAACTATAGAGGCTAATAGTGACTAAACAAATTTTGTTCTATAATGCTGATGGACAAGAATGTTTACCCAACCATATACAAAGTTTGTCAGCCAAAGCTTTGCAGCAAATTTAGATTTCCGTTGGCTACAAATTACCAAAAGAGTCCAATAGTATCGGTGTTTCAAGTCCTTTTGCAATCAACGTTCATTTGTTTATTCAACCTTCCGGTGTCATTAGAGAAAATGGCATCTGTTGAACATCTTTTAAGCAAATGCTCAACTTGGTTAATACACTTTACAATCTCATTCTGAAAATGATTGCAAAAAGTAAACATTCCAATATACAACTGCTTTTCTAGGTACTCACCATTAATTAATAAAAAGCTAATCTTGCAAATCATCTTGCAAAAACTCCACCGTCCAATTCTTTCTTTGATTTGCCTTTTGTTTGCTACAGTCCATTGCGTAAGTACTTATAGACTTTTTCTTTAGAGGGTTTTAACAAGTTAATCAACTGAATTACGTGGCTGAAATTCTAGCTCCATTTGAGTCGCAATCATAGAAAAAACATGGCATACACAGGCACAGGGACACGTACCCCAAACAAATGTTGACTCTATCTTCGTTGCTAAGGCAACAGCTCTTTCGCTGATTGACATGCCCAGTGCCAATTAGCTGTTGTATCTTTGTTTTTCATAAAATAACTGTGTTAATCAAATTCCCAGAGAAATATCAGCACCAGTACCCATTCTTTTCTGATTTTCTGCTCTCAAAGGCTACACCTATTCCACCAATCATTGAAAGCGTCATCTACTGCACCCGGGTGGTAACTGCCAAGTGTTTTTTCCTCCCTGGTCCCATCAATGCCTTCAAGTTCGACAATATCCAACACTTTCTCCCCACCAATCTTAAAAGCAGAGAAATCAACTTCACTAGTCTTCTTTAGGGCCCGACCTCTCTAAATCTCTATCAACCAGGATGATTAACATAAGTTGGCGGGTCACCTATGAGATCATATTACCTCATTTCTACGTTATGGCCACGTATACAAAGAAAATACTAGTTCCTAAAATCCAGGTCCAATTGATTCTTTCCTTGTTTTCTTTACCCCTTGTAATTTGCAAGATTTGGACCATCCAGCCTCATCACATGTTGCTTAGTACCCATTACCATCCCCAACTTCAGCAGCTCCTCCAACTGCTGTCTATTGCCTAACTTCACTTCATGCACCTTACATCTTGTTACAAGATAGCTAATCAAGTTGCAGATGCCTTGGCAAGATAAGTAGCCGAGCATCAAGACCTTTAAAAGTTTTTTTTCCCAGCCTCTTTGCGGTGATGAATATGGTATAAGCTTCGACTAGGAAGGTTAGTGTAAGGCTTCCACTATAAAGCTGTTGTCAACTAATGATATAAATAATCAATTTTGTTATGCTGTTAAAAAAAAGGATAAAATACCTTGACTTTTTTAAATTTTGATCGAAATTACATAGAAGTTCATTAGTTTTCGAAATAAACATTCTATCCCAAAAGCACAAACACAGTTACCAAAAATTATGAAAAGACTAAAATGCCTTTTCTTTCTTTATTAATTTATAAAACTAATTATTATTTAAAAAAAAAAAAAGCACCAATCGATGCTCCCCTTAGGGAGCCTTGAGGGAGCATCGGGCTCTCCATTTCGAGAGCACCAGGTGCTCCCCTGAGAGCCCCGATCAGGGTCTCCAGGGGAGCTTCGGTGCTCCCTAATGGGGAGCTCTTTTGTTTAAAATTAATAAAAAAATAATTATTATTATAAAAATTAATCAAAGGTAAAATTATCTTTTTACCTTTGCCACATCAGCAAGTTAACACAAATATTAACAATTGACTAATTACTAGACCTACATGTCCAGTAAAAAATATTTTTTGAGACAGAGTGTTCATTTTAAAAACTAATAGACCTCTGTGTAATTTCGATTAAAATTTAAGAAGGTCAGAGTATTTTACCTTAAAAAAAAAACACTTCTAGAAGACTAACATCCCTCAACAGGGAGAAAAAGTACTTTTCAACATTTTCACCTCTTTCCTTGACCATTTGATCCCAAAATTGCGTTTCCAAGTTGTGAAAAGTGAAATACAAAAGAACGTTGAAAGCTATATGTAGTTCATTCATCACCAAATATTTCCCTCCATTGAGTATATAGATGCCAAAGTTAAAAATATGAAAACATAAAGCAGTGCTACAATACCAGCATCCCTGGCAAATAAATTTTAGCTTATTAAACAACAAAATATTTTCTGTGGCCCTAGAAAAATCTATCTCTTGTTCTGGATCTCTAGGGAGCAAAGGTTGAACAGTGTGGTTTTAGTGCAAGAGTATCCTCTCAAAAATCTTATACTACCCTCTTTCCCACACCTCAACCTTTTAAACAAAAGGTTTTAAGGAAAAAGGTATCAGAGAGCTTAAATTCAATACCGAATACATTTTTCTCATCATTGCCTACAGTGCCTAGCTTTCTGTCAGACGACATTCTTCTCATCCTTGCCACGGCACCTAGCTTTCTCATCTAAATATCTAATAGATTTAACAACCAAAGCAACTGGAAAAGAAACAGCCTCAAAGCCTCCTAAGATAATTAGCTCAACCATGAATCAAACAACTAAAATCCCTCAAAATATTATTATCTCCCCGTTTGCTATATGATATATCATGAAGCTTCACCCTCAAAATTGAAAGTAAAAGAACTGACGTCTTTTAGTTTTCATGCTATCACACATCGGACATAGCCATACCAAAATTAAAATCCCAATTTGCAACTACTTTGGTGGACCTAACTCCCATATCCCAGTAGTTCAAGGTCCTTGACATTCTAGGTTCTAGTGGAAGTATATTAGAACCTTCAGGGGAACTACCAAATCAAGGAAGTGCAACTTACAATAATTCTCAACCCTAGCCCTACTCCCAACTATTTATCACCAATGTTAGTGCTAAACATGAGAATGAACTTCATCACAAAGAGGAACAATACTGAAACATAAGACTTCCTAGAGAGAAGCAAGAACTCTTCACACATCTCTGTAGACCAAGTACACTCAAATGCTGCACTGCAATCCACAAATACCGATTTATGGCAAATCAACCAAGTAAATGCACTTGAGTACATCTTTGGTACATCTTCATCGTGCTACCCCAATGACTACCCAGAACATTATATGCAATCAAACATTAAAAAATCATTTCAAAACCATTCAATTTCATTTACAAGTACCTCAAATGAACACTCTCAAACTAACAATTACTTCATCACAACAATATTAAACACTGTCCAATTTCACTTAAAATCCATACGCATAAAATAGATAACAGCAAGTCCAGTAACAACATTCTCACACGCAATTAAAACTAATAAAACCAAAATGTAAAATCTTATTTAAAATTTTTATGGAAAAAAGATCCTAAAACTACTTCAAAAAGGTTGTATTACAACAACCAGATGACAATGGCCTAAAAAAGGCTACGAATTTGATAACCGGCAAGGTCTAACCTGAGATTACCTAACCCGATCACTTAAGGGCCGGGCCAGTAGGCGGGGCACCAAGGAGACTAGCTTGCTGGAGCTCGAGCTCATTGAACTGCTGCTCGCGGTCCATCTCGATGATCAAAGGGACAACTAAGATCAAGAAGGTTGTTCCGGCGATCCAGGCGGCTTTGCCCGTGCTGCGGAGGAGTTTCTTGGAGACGAAAGCGGCGTCGCACGCGGCTTGCTTGCCACGGGAAACGATGGGGGAGGACGTGATCCTCGCGAGGATGTTGGAGTCGGACTTGGGGGCGGATCGCCTCTCGGGTAGGGAAACTCCGCCTCGCCTGGGTTGGGCCGCCATGGTTTATTTGGAATGGCGAAGAGGGTTTTTGTTGGAGGGTTTTAAGTGAAGACCGACGAGCGAGGATTGAACAGGAGAAACATTTCCTGTCGGGTGCAAATTTTATAGGTTCTAGAAACTACGGAATAACACTAGCATTTCCAAGCTTGTTATTAAGTAAAAAAAAGTAATTTTTACGTAATACTTACTAGAGGTTGGTACGATGCCACTAAAAGTAAATATATTTTTTATTTGAATTTTGCAAAATTTCCTATACATGATTTTTCATATATATTAGATTTTATTAAAATATGGATAATTTAATCTAAACAATAAAATAATATTGGCATAATGTTCAAAAAGCTCATAAAATATTAAAAAAATTTAAATAAACTCTTATTTTCTTATTATGTTTAATCAATGATCTATATTTTTATTTTGAGTCAAATAAATTTTTATTACTAATGATTAACTAATTATTATTAATCAAAATATCACTTATTATTTATTATCTACATGTGACTAACATAGCATCGATATATAGGTAAAATGCACATGATTATATTTTAACATCATATCAATGTGATATCATTGTGTAAAAATGTCACGTCGTAATCAATTATAATTTGTTAGCATTTCATATCCTCTTCAATTATAATATATTAGTATGTCATATTAATGTCATATGATAAAATGACAAATAACATTTTAACTTAATCAATCATTAGTTATAAAGATTTATTTAATTAAAAAATATATAATAATTTATTTGGCTTAAAATAAAAATATAAGAGTTTGATTAAATGCAATAAAAGTATAATGGTTTATTTGAATTTTCTTAAATAATTTAGAAACTTTCAAGATATTATGTTAATAATATTTTATGAGTTTACATATACAACTATAAATAATCCACACTTCCATTGCAAATCTATCATGATGAACAATTGGAGAACAAAGGCACGAAGAGGACTACACTCAGATGAAAAATGAGGTTGGGTGTTGGTTAAGAACAACGATAAGGGATCAAAGACTAGATAGGAAACGAGACACTAATGAATGGCGTTAGAAACTATTCATGGCTTACATTGATAATTTAAACCCCAAAGTTTCTTGGAATGACGATAAGGAGTTCTTCAATGAGTATGGAATAGTGGTTGACCTTTTCATTGAAAGTATAAAGATTGCCCCTAGAGAAAGGAAAAGTGAGTATGCTTTTGTTAAATATAGATATGAAAAGGAAATATGGGGAGTGACAAAGCAAGGGAACCTGAAGAGGTGGGGGGACAGAATAATTAGAGTTAAGAAAGTTAAGTATGGATGGAAGGAAAGAAGAAAACCGAAGGAGGAACAACAGAATCTGATCCACCAACCTAGAGAGATTGTTCAATTGAGATCATCTAAAGAAGTTTTGGCACCCAAGATGAGGCAAGGCAATCAAAGTAGAATGCTTGAGAAGAATAACGATGATGACAAAATCCAATTAATCAAGATGGGATTGGTTGACATATGAACTAATATGGTGTGGTTGGATAGAAATGTAGTAAGGGTTTTGAATAAGGATATTAGCTACAGGGTTATCCAATCAAGGTCGCTTAGTCATGACATTCCAACAAAAATTAGGCCTATAGGAGAGAAAAAGGTTGTCACTATATTAGAAGATGAGGGTGAAACGGACATCGTCTTGGAACTATACCTTGAGATTTTAGATGAATGGTTCGAATCAGTAGTGAAGTACCGTGATTCATAAAGAAAGAATTTTATTTGAGTGTAGATTGTGGTTCAGGGCGTCCTCTTGGCACTAGAATTTTTTCAAACTATTAAGGGCCAAATGGGGGAAAGTTATTCAGTTTGGTAAGGCAACAAGTCGTCTTGAGAGATTTGACTGGGCGTGAATGCTAATTGAGATTACCCAAGAACAAGTCTTCCTCTAATTAGTATGGGTTAAGATGAATGGATTGAGGTTTAGCCTTAGAATTAAGAAAAATGATATGGGGAAAAAAGTTTAGGAAGAATAATTATATGATGAGCAAGTGGATTCTAATGGGAACTGCCAAGTCAAACATAAGGTGACAACAAGGGACAACCAAAGCAAGGACAGGGAAGATGTATGAGTGGGGGCAAAAACATCTTTAGTCAACCAAAATTTCAAATTTAAATCATCAAGCCTAAGGGTTGTTAGGGAGTCAGAAGATGTTTGGAAAGAAGAAACGAAGATAGTAGTGGCAAGTGCAAAAGGGGGTTGTGATTTGAATAGTGTGGAGAAAGGAAATAGTCAACTTAAAAGGCTAGAAAGGCAGATAAGGCCAAACTCAAAAGATGTGGGGAGAAGGCCTAATGCTACCGAGCCCAAGTAAGGTAAAGAGAAATGAGAGTTTTGGGACTGATCAAAGAAGGCTAAGACTAAAGTTAGAATTGAGTTAAGCCCAAAAAAGTTAACTAGGGGAAAAAGCTTTGGTAAAAAGGGTTAAGTCTATGGCTTTGATCAATCTAGAGATTGAAAAAAATCTCAATTAACCTACGAGTAGAGAGAATATATGGCAAGGCATTATCAAACTCAGCAATAAGAGATAGAAGAAAAAAAGAGGGTACTAGTATAGGTATCACATGGCTAAAAATGGTCAATTTTAATAAAGTTATGGCGACCAAGGCAAAATCGGTTAGAAGAATCGACAAAGGTTGGGAAGGACAATCTATTACGTAACTCAATGATAAAGAAAAAAAAGGAAAGAGCCAAGGGAAGTAAGTGATAATACAAGGCAAAGACAAAGCAGAAGTGGTGAACGTGGAGCTAGGAAATGGTAATTCAACAAGAAGTGGACAGTTAAGGAAGGCAATTTTAAAGAAAGAAAATAACAGTCACGTGGGATTTGAAATGATTAGAAACAATAAAGGGCAAGTTAAAAGCAATAAAGGAATAAAGTTAATTGATAAAGGTGGCACAAATAATAGACCTATGGCTATTATCCATCAGTTGAAGGAATGATTTAATGATGATGACATTAAGAGTACGAATGAGTTATTATGAGGGAGCCAGAAGATACTTATGAAGTGGGAATCTAGTTGGGAATCAGCAAACCGTGATCAAGACCTTTGCAGCCATGGAGTATGAAGAGTTGTAATGTGGAGATAGAGAAGTGTAGGAGATGTATGTTATTCTATTGAGTTTTTTATTTGATTACTAATGTTGGCTATTTCATGAAATGTCAAAGGCATTAGTAGGATTGAGAATAAGAGGGTTGTACATAATCTAGTTCAAACCATAAACCTAAATTCATTCTTTTGCAAGAGACCAAATGTCAATAATTTACCTAGGGGACAATTGAGAATATGTGGGGTAATGGATGAATTGGGTGGGCAATTTCATTAGTTGTTGAGACCGTCGAGGACTGCTAAACTATTGGGATAATGAGTTCTATGGAGAAAGTGGTCATTAATAGGAGATTCATTTTGGTTGTGGGTTATGATAGGAGTTTCAACCTAAGATGCGGAGTAGGAAATGTTTATGGTCTAAACGTTGATTTGGAAAAAAGACATTTGTGGGATGATTTGGGAAAAATTATTAGAGAAGGGAATATCCCCTGGTGCATTTGAGGGGACTATAATATTGTTAAAAATGGTGATGAAAAGATAAGGGTGTCCATAAATGAGAAAGCCATGGAACAATTTTCTAAGTTCATTAAGGAGTGTAGGCTTACTGATTTGCTAATGTTTGGTGGAGATTTTACATGGATGAGTAATTGGAAATTAAGGTTTGATCATTTTTTAATTTCTTTAGAGATTTTGGAAGCCTGCCATAATATTCATAAGCTATGCTTATCACGATCCATTTGGACCATAACTTCGTTGCATTGAGTACGGAAGTAACAAATTGAGGATCGAAACCTTTTCGATTCTATAACCATTGGTTGGAAGATGATAACTTCCAACAAATGTTTGATAAGGTTTGAAAAGACTGAAGTAGGGGTAAAGGAGGTAAGGATGATGTATGACAAAGACTAAAGAAGACAAAAAAATCTATCAAGGTTTGGCAGGTCAATAAATATAGGGTGGGCAGACAGAAAATCATGGGGGTTGAAGAGGAAATACATCGCCTTGAACTTGAGTAGTAAAGTAAGGAGAACAATGAAGAGACAAAAGGAAAAATTGTTAAGTTAAGAGTTGAATTATGGGAACTACTTTGAACGGATAAGAGGAGCTAGTGGCAAAAATCGAGGACTAGATTGTACCTCGAATGAGACAAAAACAAATGATTCTTCCATAATGTGGTTTCGGCAATAAGGAGAGGTAATGCTATTATCACACTTTAAATTAATGATAAAATTATGGAAGACTCAAGGGTGATGAAAAATTAAGTGGCAAACTACTTTCAAGCTATGTATAATAAAGGTAATAGTGTGCTTCTATGACTTGGTTGGTGATTTTAAAAAGCTTAGAAAAGACTAAATTGAGTTTTTAGAGAAACCTTTCACTGAACAGGAGAAATGACATACAATTGAAAGTTGTGATGGTAATAGAGCTCCTAGATCGTATGAATTCAGCTTTGGTTTTTTTAAGAAGTAATGGGGGAACTTAAAAAGGGGAATTATGAAGATGTTTGAAAACTTCCACAAATCTGCTACTTTGAATCATAAGATCAATACCTCTTTTATTATGCTAGTCTTAAAGAAGAACAACCCCACTACCATCAATGAGTATTGCCTTATAAGTGTTTGTCTAATTATCCACACAAGTGCATGTATCATTAAACAAACAATATAGTGAAAAGCAAAGTGTCGATCCCACAGAGAATTGAATTAATTTCTATTGTTAGCTACTAAAATTAACACACCTTAATCTTATTCAAATAATCGAATTTAATTATTAAAAAGAAAAATCCAAACTAACAACTAACAACTAAGCAAAAAATTTGTCTAAGAATTCAACCAACTACCAGACCAAGGATTATGATATTCCTCAATGCTTCATCTAAATATTGTCTCTTTTTCTTTCTTAATTTATTTTAATGGATTAAGTTGTTAGCCTAAAGTTCTAAATTATTTACAATTCTCTCTCAAGTTTCTCATAAAAATATCTTTCCCAATTAACTTACTATATTTTTATGTAAATTAAATTAAGAAAAATTCATTAAGTCCATGCTCTAATCTTGGCTATGTATGACACATAAGTATATGTTTATTCTACATGCAAATCAAAACACCTAATCAACTAAATGCATTTGACAATATGTTATTCTATTCATGCTCAACTTTAAACTTCTTTCATTAAGGTTTAATTTAGGTTTCCAAATTAATCTAATTGGTGGCTAATCAATTAGAAGCATTAAGAACAAATATGAATAAACAACTTAAATCCATCAAACATAAGTAAAAAAGAGATAAATAATTCAAACTGCATATTAAGTTCAATCATAATCCTATATAACTAATTTAGTTCCTCATATTTGTAGAAATCATCATCCAAAAAAATGTTAAAACATTAAAACTAAACCGAGAAAGTAAAAGAATAACAAAAAGATAAAAGAACTCCAAGCTCTTCAAGTTTTGATCTTTAATCTTCTTGAATTCTTCAACTTCTTCTTAGGTTCAATGAGACGTTTTCTTCAATGATTTGTGACTAAATATCAGCTTTAAAGCTTGTGTTTTCGTCCCTCTAAAAATTCTCTGAAATGGTGCATAAATAAGGCCCAAGGTTGAGTCAAGTCAGAGTTTTAAATAAACCAGGATTTCTTGACAGCATAACGAAGGCCATAACCTCTATGCTCCCACAACCACGACCTCACACATTCTGTTTTGACTTTACAAAACTATTATATTGCTTCAACTTCGACATGATTTTTGACTCCCTTCCAAGCTGAATTGGGCTAAGTAGTAAACATGCAAGTTGCATCTTTTTTATTTATCTTTTCAATGGTTCAAAAATCACCTCGTTTGAACTTCTGTAGAGAGAGTTATGGTTGAAATAGCGAGACTTGTGTAATGAAAGTATGCACCTTATGAACACTTAACTTGACGACTTGTCACCCTTTTATATCACACACCTACAAAATTAGCAAATTAATCAATAATAACTTATCTTAGGGATATATTCATCAATTTAAGCACAAAATTTACTAAGATTAGATTGACTCACATAATTAGCTAACTTAAAATAATTAAATAAAACATAATTAATTTCTATGTATTACTATAAGAACTAAGCCAATTTACTATAAAAATTAAGACCAAATAACTTTATAACATAGAGTTGTCAATAAGCCTGGTAAGTGGTCTTTATTGGATCATAACTAAAACATTCACAAATAGAATAAAAACTGTGGTTAGTGAGTTAATTACTGAAAACTAGTTTGTGTTCATTGCTAGAAGCTAGATGGTTGATTGCCACCTAATCTCTAATAAGGCTATTAATTGTTTGAGAAAAGAGGAGAATAGAGGACTGATATTGAAAGTTGTTTTTGAAAAGATGTACGATAACGTCGAGTGGGAATTTTTGGATCTAGTGCTTGGAAAAATGGAGTTTGGATTACAGTGGAAAAATGGGTTAAAACATGCCTTTCTACTGCCTCTATTTTGGTTTTAGTCAATGGTACCCCATCAAAACAATTTTGAATAAGGCGAGGCCTTCATCAAGGCTGTCAATTGTCATCATTTCTTTTCAACTGCATCATTGAAGCATTTAGCATTATGATGCATAAGGCTATTAGTTTGGGACTGTGTCAAGCAATTGAAATTGGTAGAATCGAGTGATGATAACTCTATGATATAGAGTTATTTGGGCTTAATTTTGATAGTAATTTAGCATAGTTCTTGTAGTAATACATAAAAATTAGTAAATTTTATTTAATTATTTTAAATTAGTTAATTTAGGTGAGTCAATATAATCTTAGTTAATTTGTGCTTAATTTGGTGGTAATGAGGTTAAGATAGGTTTTTATTAATTTATTTGTACTTTTGTAGGTGTTTGATGGAAGAAGAATTTTAATGGAAGAAAAAGAGCCATTTCAAGGTGCAGACTTGCACTGTATATATTTTGGTTTTTCAATCATAACTTTCTCTACAGAGCTCCAAATGAAGTGATTCTTAGACCATTGGAAAGATAAGAGAAAAAGATACAACTTTTATGCTTACCACTTAGCCTAGTTCACCCTGGAACATTGTTAAAAATCTTATCGAATTTCATACACTATAGTAGTCCTAGAACAATTATGATTTCTGTTAATTAATTGGGCAAGACTGCGGTCCACATAGTCTGATGAGGAAATCCTAGCTGAAATTGACTTCTTTCTTCACCCAACTTGGCCTAACTTCAAAACCCTATAAAACCTTTTGGAGGACTTTTTGAGTAGAACAAAACACCAGATTAACAGTTGAGAGTTAAGCCACAAAGTCATTGAAGCTAAGAAGAATTTAAAGGATCCAAGGAGATTTGGAGATCAAGAATACAATCCTTGGTTTTTTTCTATCTTTTTGTTATTCTCTTATTCTCTTGGTTTTGTCTTATTCTCTTGGTTTTGTTTTTAATGTTTAAATTTTATTCAATAATGATGTGTAAATTGATAGGGAACCAAACTTTTTATCTAAGATTATGATTGAACTCAATGTGTAATCTGATTTATTTATCTCTCTTTTACTTACGTTTGATGGATTTAAGTTATTTATTTTATTCTGTTCTTAATACTTCTAGTTGACTGGCTACCAATTAGATTGAATTAGAAACCTAGGTTAAACATTGACGAAAGAGATTTAGGTAAATCTTGAATAAAATAACGTATGATCGAATGCATTTAGTTGATTAGGTGGTTTGATTTGCATATAGGGTAGACATACACCTACAAGCCATACATATCCAAAATTAGAGCACGAACTTAATGAATCTTTTTTCAATTTAATTTGCATAGACATATAGTAAATAAAATGGGAAAGGTATTTTTGTGAGAAACTCGACAGAGACTTGTAAATAATTTAGGACTCTAGGTTAGCAACTTAATCCATTAAACTAAATTGAGAGAGAAAGAAAATAATCAGATGAAATATTGAGAAACATCATAATCTTAGGTCTGGTAATTAAGTGAGTTTCATAAAACAAATTTACTATTTAATTTTAGTTTCAGTTTATTAGTTTAAATTTTCTTTTTAATAATTTTAAATTTAATTGTTTGGATAAGATTAAGGTGTTATAATTTTAGTAGTTAACACTAAGAAGTAATTCAATTCTCTGTGAGATCGACACTCTATTCAGTACTATATTATCGTTGTGATACGTATACTTGCGTGGGTAGAAAATTGAACAACAAGGTGACAATCTCACATCTCCAATTTGTAGATAATACAATAATCCTATGCAAACCTAACCTCCACAGATTAATTAATACTAATCATGTTCTTAGATGTTTTTAGGCTATCTTTTGACTTAAGGTTAACTTTCATAAAAGTTGTTTATTGAGGATTGGTATTCATTAAGATACTATTAAGGAGTGGGTTGACAAAATTGCAAGTGGGATTGGTAAACTACCTACTTAAGGTTACCATTGGGTGTTGCGATGAATTCAATAAAAATGTGGAAACTAGTGGTTGACAAATTTGAAGCAAGGCTATCTTCTTGAAATGATAAATCTCTATCATTAGGAGATAGAATTACATTGTTACGTTTTTTCTCAACTGTTTGCTAGTGTTTTGCATGTCAATGTTTGTAATGCCAACGAGGATTAAGGAAATGCTTGACAAAATTCAGCAACGCTTCTTATGGGAAAGTGCAATAAAAGGAAGAGAATCCACTACATTAATTGGGATTTGGTTTGTTTATATTGGTGGAATTGGCTTCATAGATCTTCAAGTGAAAAATCGTACTCTCCTAAATAAATGGATATGGCGATATAGCAATGAAGAGGGCAATTTAGGGAAAGGGGTTGTGGTTGGAAAAATGGAGTGTGACCCAAAAACGATCATGCCAACTAACGACAACTTGAGGAAAACTTCCAATGTTTGGAGAAATGTTCTAAAACCACTTATTAAAGGCCAACAAAGCTTTGATATGGCAAGAATCACACATGAGGGTGTAAGGTTGATGGTTAAAAATGGAAAACAGATTAATTTTTAGAAGGAACAGTGGATCCTAAGAATCATCATCAATATCTGATTCCCAAGGATATATGCCTAGGCAACCAACAAAAATGGTGTCATTAAGGAGTTTGGGAAATAGGAGTAGGAACAATGGGTTTGGAATATTAATTTGAAGAGGAATGTACTAGGTTAAGCAAAGAAGCAATAGTAGGAATTCATTAGGTTGTCGGCGGATCAAGTGCTGAATAGAGAGTTTAAAGATAAACTTGGGTGGAAGTATAACACAAGTGGTCACTACAACACTAAGTCTTTTTATTGAGCTGTAATAATGCAAAATGACTAAAGTGGTGACCCGTTTCGTGTGGGTCTAATTTTTTTTTCAAATATTTATAATTAAATATAATTTTAAATTATATAATATTATAAATAAAAGTAACAATAGTGAAAAACAGTAATTTTAAATTTGAAAATAATATAAATAATAGTTGTAATAATAAATTAAAGAAAAATATTTTAAAATACAAATATTTTTAAATTTTTTACTAATTCCTGACTATTAAAACAAAATTTGTTATTTAAATAATTTTTAATTTTTCAAAAAGATTTTATTTTTATATATCTTAGTATATGATAATATCAATATAATCATATATTTTTTAATTATGATGATTTTAATATTGAAATAAAATTAAATTTAGGAAAATGTAATATATTGAAAGAATTACTCATAAACTACATTATTTATATAATAAAATTATTAAAATGAACATGAATATCGATTGCACTTATTAAAAGTTTCATAATTTTAATAATGAAATTTTGTAAATTATCTTCAATTTTGATTACTACATTTTATCCTATGCCTTTATAATTATTTAGAGTTAATCCACCTTGTAAAAATAATCTTGAAGTCCCCAATAATTTTGGTAAGTGATTAATAAATTTATTAAATTAATTGTCTTATTTTTTATTCTTATCTTTTTTTAAATAATTTCA
This sequence comes from Theobroma cacao, assembly GCF_000208745.1. NCBI lineage: Eukaryota > Viridiplantae > Streptophyta > Magnoliopsida > Malvales > Malvaceae > Theobroma > Theobroma cacao. The sequence goes on along the minus strand of NC_030850.1, from coordinate 26,509,561 downwards.
TAAATTTAATTCATACATAAAAAAAAAAGAAATTATGTAAATAAAATAAATAATTAAGAGGTAAAACAATGGGTTAGAAAATACCTCAATTGTTGTTGGTGTGTGTGACCCAAATCTCCTTTTTTTTTTTATCCAACAAAACGACGTAGTATTGGTCATCCTATAAAATCTTAATCTAAGCCTAGTAACCAAGCCCTTGCCCTCGACCCTCTTTCCCTACCTGGATCCCGGGCGCCGTCGGCCTCATTGATTTTCTTTCCCTAGTAACCCTCTTTCTCTCAACTATTCTTTTGAATGCAACATATCGCCGCCGCCCTCTTCCAGAAGGTGTTAGATTTAGTTTCAACGGGTGAGTTTGGAGGGATTAGATAGATTCTAGCTTCACATTTTTGGTTTATGTGTTTTTGGGAGCCAAAGATTTTTTTGGGAGTGGTTTTTACTTGCCTTCATTGCGAAGATTGTAGGAAGGGGATTGCTGCATCTGTGGATGCCTACTTTTTGCGCAAAAATAATTTTGAGGTGAACCATAAAAATGCGCACGAATCATGATGGGTCAATGTGAATGACACTGTCGTTAGAAGTGAGAAGATATTATTTAGAGGCGTAATTTGAGTTTTGAATTCTGAATCATGTATTCGAGATAATCGGCTTCACCATTGACCAACTCCGGTAAGACAAAAGAGGGAACAACTCAAAATTGGGCCTGCTCCCGCACAAACACAATCACCGTAACATTTATGGGGTGGGAATGGATGGGATTTAAGTTCCAGGCTGAACAAGATTTAGATGGGGCTGACCTTATCTTTTTCATGAATAGAAAGATTTTAGGGGAAATAAGCCCCCCCCCCCCATTGAGCAACGATTGCAGAGGGAGAGGAGTAACTACCACTACTGTTTTTGTCCTTTGCTTTCCTCCGTGAGACGCCAACACCCCAACCCCAGCACAAGCCCTTCACGTGTGACGTGGAGGAGCGCCCGACTCCAAACAAGAATCTGACTCCTTGGTTTTTAAGTCAAGAAACAAGAAATGGGAAGGACCACTTTTCAATTCCACCAGGTAGCCGTTACCTCTGCTTCTCATTCAGAATTCTTCCACCCTACGTATACCACACTTAAATTTTATTTTCGGTTTACTTTTTTAGCCTTTAAAACAACGTATAGCATTCACTAGTTTCTTGAATGCCTCCACCCCTTCTCCTACCACATAGCATAACGGATAGAGCCAAGCCTTTTGAATTTGAAACAACAAATAAAGACAAAAGTGAGATTTCTCAAATGGGCTTTCTTCCTTTTTCCTCTTCTGCTTTCGTCTCTCTTTTTTTTGGGTTATGTATTATACATTACATGGCTTTTTTTTTCTCATTTGGATAACCGTTTTTTCCAAGTTTTTGAAACTAAGCTCTCTTCTGTGCGAGTTCTTGAAAGTTTCGCTTGCATTACATCCCTGCTTGTTTTATGAATTTATCAAGTTAGTAGTTGCCTAAAAGTACTGTTTTTACCATGCATAGGCATGCTGACCTACCCTCTTCTCCACATGTTCTGCTTCTTCTTTATTTACCCTTTCCTTTGATGGTACTAGTCGTTGTTAAATTTCTAATGTGAAAACTTGTTTATTTATGTGAAGTGTATCCAAGGGTAAGAGTGAAGGAACAAGTAGAAGAAGATGATCATTTCCCATCATCCAAGGACAGCGAATCCTTTCTGTTTTTGAGGCTTCTCGAATCTGTATCTAAACAAGGTAGCAGCCGTTTACTGTTACCTTATGATCTACTTGTTTCCAAGTATTTTGGACTCACAAAAAGAAACTTCCAATGTGATGTCCTCAAAATTTTGCTTTTAATGTATAATTGTATTAACAACAGCTAACTGCTGTCAGTTGATATCATCTGCTTTTTGTAGAAAAGGAGAATCAAATCAATTCCCCACCTTCAGTTGCCAGAATCGCAAAGGCTTATGTCACAAGCCCAGTGACAAAATCTTTATCTGCATCCGAAGGTTGATTTTTGTTTAGTAATTTTGCTTTGACCTGATTTTTCACTATAGATTTCCTTTTAAGTATTTTAAATAGAAGCAGGTTGCAATATTCTATTATTCTCAGGCATTACCTCCATTTATAATCTCCATCTCAGGTGTTGGATCAGTTCAGAACAACAAGCAGATTGGCAAGGATACCAAATCAAATACAAAAGCTAATTCAATTCCAGCTCCTCGAGCTGTGTTGTCCAGCCCCGGTAATCTCATTATCTCTTTCCGTCATGTTCTGAATCTGTCTTTCAATTTAATATTTTAGTCATCTCGGTCTCCGAAAGAGTTCAAATCTCTTCTTTAATCTTGATATTGGTATCAGATAATGATGGGATGATTGGAAGCAGAAACAAGTTAAATTATGCAAGATCTGCAGCTTGTAAAAAGCGTCAAACTGATCAGACAAAGCCAGCAGCAGGCCAAGCCCACATTAACGATAACCTGAAAGGAAATATAACTCAAAGTTCTTCCAACGTTAGGAAAGCCCCCAAGACTGAAAATCGTGGTCTTGCTGGAAGGATGCGGAAGGACCCTTTGAAGCCAGTAGTCCAAAGGCGGAAGCACAAATTGGAGATGGAAAATCAAGTTAATTCTCTTGAAATTTAACCATTGTACGCTTATGCTGATATACCCTTTTATGGGATGTAAATTGGTTTGCTTCCTAAATCCTAATGAATATTGCTCACTTTTGTACTTGCAAAGATCGTTAACAGGGAACAAGAAGAAGAAGAAGAAAGCACACGTACACTTTGCATAAACAGTTTTTACTACATAAACGAGATGGGGGGGGGAGGGGGGCGAACTTGGAGGATCATTCACAAAGCTGCCTTGGAAATTTTGTTCAACGTCAAAATTTAGATGCTAACTTCAATCTCAGAATAGGAAACACTTGTTTCCCGCCCATATTCAACAATATTCTTTATCCTTGGAGTAGCTTCAGCACTTGCAAATCGTTATTTCTCATAACCAAAAACATAAATAAAAGCAAACCAGAGAAGAGAAAAGAGGGCTCCAACGGTAAATGTCTGTGATGAATGTGTTGGAATTTTTAATTTTGAAATTCAAAAAAAAAATCACATTATCCTAAATAATCTTAACTTTTACAGCACGTTTGGTTTACTTTGTTTGGTATAATGAATGAAATAGAGTAAAAATTACTATTATGATTTATTACAGTATTTTATTGGTCAAAATAAGATTGGAATAAAACAGGAATATGTGATAAAAGATAAAAATAACCTTTATTATATTAACATTTATTTTCATAAAAAAATAAAATTATCCTTATTATGTCACGATCCGGAACTCCCCATCGAGCCCGTGACAACCGCCGCGAAGCCTCGACAAATATTCTTCACCCCGAATGTTGATCGAAACCTCGCAAGGCTCTCGTATCAGCTTTCGCACTTCCCTGTTGAGCAATAGTTATCAAATAATCAAAATACGAAGGATTACAAATAATTTCCAAATCATAACATAACATTTTTTTTTTGGCTCACGGGGCATTTTCGTCATTTTGTCGAAAACCTCGAAACTTGCTAAAAATGTAGGTGGTAAGCC
>NC_030850.1:26452888-26503989 GCF_000208745.1 Theobroma cacao | reverse complement strand
TGGGGTGGCAAAATTACCATTTTACCCTTTTACTCCAAATTATACCGAAATTAAAATTTTTCACTTCTAACCTACAAATCTTACTCCAATAAGTCAAATTATACTCCAATAAGTCAAATGGGGCCAAAAAAATCTTTTCTAAAATTCTCATTTTGTCCCCAAGTGGCAAATGACCATTTTGCCCCTAGATAGCAAAAATTTCGATTTGACTCTAAATTGATCCTCGAACTCCGAATCACCAGATTAAACCATTCTGGGATTTTAAAATTCTTAATTTCATCGTAAATTCTCTATTTAATCTAGTTCGAGGCTTAAATCAACTTTATTGTACCCCTAGGTACAATACCGACTTTTGTAAATTTTTCGGGACTCTTCTAGCATGCAAACATGCTATCCATCACATGTATGTCATGATAAATATTTTTATAAAGTCGGGCTTGTCATCTTCTCCCCCACTTGGATCAACCATATGATCCTTCTTGATGACTGATTTCGACATCTAGCTAAATATTAATATTTTAATATTATTTCATTAATAAAATATTATTTTATTCTAAAAATTTTATCTTGTCTCCTTGGTACCCAAAATACCTTATTATGCCTCACTTGACTTCCAAATCGCCTTTTATCTCACAAATTCTCCTCCGATAAAATTATTATTATTTTATTGTTATTTTCTCACTTGCGGAATATTTTATCCTAAACTACTCCTTTCGTCTTTTATCACTTCTAAATATTTTAATTGACCTCAATTTGTATTCGATCAACTTTATTTATCACCATATCAAAGTATGGGGTATTTCATATTATCATTTAAATACACATTTATCCCAAAAGACAATTATCCATCATAATCACATTGTATCACATATTTATATTTTAACTCAAACGCTAAAAATAAATATAATTTACTCACATATTTTTATAAATGGACAATTATTCTAAAATATAATTTAATCACATTATATTTTATCGATCATAATCAATTAAATTTTGTGTATAGATGTTTATTTTTAACCAATTCTTCACATATTATGAATCATTTTCAAAATATTGTTTAGACAAAATATTAGAGAATAAATATTTGGGAAAAAAATGAAAAAACGAGTAGAAATAGAAAATCATGTTTTTTGATATATTAAATAGAAAATCATATCTCTGAAATTAGAAAGATGGTCTTTTATTTTTTTCTAAAAAAAAAAGAAGTTATGTCTTTTGATATATTAAATAAAAAATCATATTATCTTTCAAACAAAAAAAAAAAGAAAATCATATCTTTGAACCAAGCATGTGGTGCTAAAGAACCATAAATCCTAAAGAGAGAAATAACTTGTCTTTCGATTTAGATAAGCATTCCACCTCTGGCAACAAAATGACAATTTACAAGCATAACTATGACATATAAGCATGGAAAGAAATAGAGAATGAAAGAGCCTTATCATACTATAAATGCCTTTTAGATGAGAATATTATTACATATAATCAAAAGCCAAAGTCTAGTTTACAAAAATACACTGACCTTGAAAGTAATGGATGAATATTCATCCTATTACACTAACTTACAACATGCATAAAACCAATAAAGTAGCTACAATAACATCATTATTATACAAGCAACAACACAACGGTCAACTCAAAAAGGTTCAAACCTGTTAATGAACCTCATAATTAGTATCAACATCAACCACAAGTGCCAAAAAGTTACAATATCATGAACTTACCTTCACAAAAAGTTTCAGAGCCATCCAAGCTTAACGGTCAGCAAGAAATGTCCTCAGTCATTTAAGTCTTCGGTCAGGAGCAACACTGAAAAACACAAACATAAGAGTTGGAGATTCAGGAAGTTTAATTGAAGAAGAACCCTTTCCCTTGTTGTCAATCCCTCTACTTGACTAAAAATCCCATCCAATTCTTGAGCCTTTTGTTGGATGTTCACTTTTGCCTCAACACTCTTGTTGAACTTAAGTCCAACCTATTTCATATTTTCACCCAATATCATGGTAGCAGTAATAATTGATTCAGATGTAATGGGATCACCCGTCTTATTTGGCTTTTTTCTCTTCCTTGCTGAAGTAGTTTCACTTCTAGGAGTTGGTGTTTGAGGTTGAATATTGGAGAAATCCTCATCGTCGAAACTATATCTAGCTAGGTTTTCATCTTTAGTTTCTTCATTTATTGTATCATTACATTCCTGCATTTCTTCAAGGATATTTGCTGTAGTTTGTGCAACTTTTCCTATTACACAATCTCTTGCATAAATAAGACTAAGCTCATTGAAGAAAGGAAAACTCTTTCTTCTAAAAGGGACAACCTCCTTGTGACTCTAATAACAAAAAAAAAAAGATGACTATTTGTTATATTATTATTTAGAAACTAACATGAGAATAGTTAGACAAGTTCAAACTAAAAACTTACTTATATGTAAGATTCCCATACAGGATTGTGAGACCCTATCAAGCTCGATTAAAAAATGAGTTTTTTTGCCCCATTTGGTTAATATTGATCAATGTTAGTGTTATTTGAGGTTGAAAAGTAGAAATAATTTGATTCCAGTACATTACGGAATATATGGGCAAAATCGTAATTTTTCTGTCCCAAGGGCAAATCGGTAAATTTTTTGCCCCAGCACTTGTCAAGGCCATGGGATTTTATTCATCCTGTAAATGGATAAACATGAGAAATGTGTGGTGGAGAGAGTTGCTTAATGACTAAGTATGACACATGGACCAATGGAATGGTGACATGTGTCAAAATCTCATCCATTCATTATTTTCTTTATAAAAGGTATAAAAATCAGCCTATTTCTCCCATAGTGATCAGCCAAACCAAAAGAGAAGAGAAACCAAGGAAGAACAAGCCCTAGGTGGGAAAAAAATCAAAGAGAAAGTGTTGGAATTCAAGGAAAAAAGTTAGGTAAGTTCAAATTTCTTTAATTCTCCTTAATACCTAGCTTACCCATGCTTTTGTTCTTGATTTTCATGGTTGAATATTGAGTTATCATGATGAATTCAATTCTGAAAAATGGGTATGGAAGAGGAATTGTTGTTGGAATAATTTGATTTTAGACTATGTTAGTGTTTAGGGATAGTTAAGCATGGTTATGAACAAAAACACAAAAGAAATATTCAATTTCTCTAGGGTTCCTTGTTGGTCGAACCATGAGGGCTGAATATCAATGGGGGATTGTTTTTATTTCAAGGAAAATGGCTTGGAAAATGATGAATTAAGGTGAAACGGTTATGTAGAAAAAATTTCGGTGCTAGTGCACCAAATGACCGAATTTTTCTATAAGGAACTGTGAGGGTTCTAATGCTGAATTTGGCTTTATTTAAATGGTATGTGGTAAATTAAGGTATTAGAGGAGAAATGGATTAATTTGGAGGTGATTTGGACACAATCGCCAATTAATCGGGTGATCGGTCGAATTTAATCGATACCGCGATTAAGCGGTAATCGGACGTATTTTTGCATTTACATATCAAGCATTAGTAATTTAAATTAGTTTATATCAATTTAGGGACAATATAGTAAATTCCTCGACTTTGTTATTTGTCAAGGTAGTGAGACGTCCGGAAAAGGCAAAGGAATTGCGCCTGAGGACTATTAGTCCGAGTGCACCCGAAATCTGGATTTTCGATATCGGTGAGTGGACTTGCATTTCAAACTTGTTTTGGGGAATATGAAAGATTCTATCCAACTTGTCTTAGAAAATGTACCTTGGGAACAAGCTTTTGTTAAATGGTTTGATGTTGTGATATGTGATTGCTATGGATTCATGCATTATTGCAATATGATGATATATATATATGTGTGTGGTGCATGATGAATGATATTGTGTATAATGACTGTAACCGTGTGTGTGCACGATGTGGGGGGATGCACATGCCGGTGATGATGGTGGCGTGAGAGATGGATGATGATAGTGCTCGTGTGCACGATGTGGGGGGATGTACACGATGGCACTGATTGTGCACGATGTGGGGGGATGCACACGATGGTGCCGGCTATGTGCACGATGTGGGGGGATGTACATGAGCCGGGAGTGATTATGATGATATTGATGTTTGTCTATCTAATTATGCATATCTAGATTTATGAAATGAAAGCTCATGAATGTGATATATGGTTGACATATATGTGAAATTTGATACATTGCACTTTGGGAATTTTCATGAGTTTTATGTTGATTTTGTTGGTTTAGTAGGATGGCCTTTTTGTTGAGTGAAGGGAAACTTTTCTCTTGTTGCTCTGTTTCGCTACAGCGAGAAACTTTCTGTCCATTTTGCTAACTTGTGGGTTTTTGCCATATTTCCCATTTCTTTGGTACCATAGTTGAGCATGGATTTTTGTAAAGTGATTTACTCATGTGGGGTTTACATGAGGGGTTTAAAGGAGCTAAAACAATTGCATGGTTTTGAGAAAACGAATGCATCATGATTTCGATAAACATTCCTTATGGTATGCTTGTTCCCTTCTTGTTCACTCACTGAGTATTGTACTCACGTTTTATAAAAATTCATGTTTTCAGATCAGGTGACTGTTGGACCCTAGATCGAGGAGTCCCCGTAGTGCATCTCCTGGGTATGTGTCTGGCATTCGATAGTAATCCCTTTTATTGTAAATGTCTCCGCTGGAAGTCATGGGTCCTTTTGTATTGTGAATACAATCTAACAATGTGAATATGTGTATGCAATGTAAATTGCTAAATACATGACTGGTATAGTGCATGTATATTATTATCGATAATGCCATTGTATTTTGGCTATGTTCACACTCGGGAAAAGGTGTGTGTGTGTATGTATGATATGATAAATTTGTTAAGCAAAGGTAAATGGATAGGCTTGCTTGGGCTTGGTGAGCTATGCTCATTGAGCTCATGCGCCGGTCATGGCCCGGGAAATTAGGTCGTGACAAGGATCATCAGCAACAACCATGTTCCTTTGATCATCCCACCCAAATCCACTAGTAGGTGTACCTTGCACCATATCATATATAATAGCTCATTCTTTTTTCAAAGTCTTTATTCTTGACTCTATATAAGGCTTCGCTTTCAAGTTTGCATTTGGTAATTTTGTTGCAAGCATATTTTCAAGTTTTATTAAATAACCCCCTCTAAAACCAGTGTCAGCATTGTATTTTTCTATATTGTGCAAATTAGTCAAAGTTGAAATAAGTGCAGCATCTTCATGATAATTCCATTTTCTTTTGGTTCCCTTTGAACTTTAGGAAGCAAAGGCTGAAGATGCAAACATTGTTTTCTATCATACACTAAATATTTTATTACAAAAAAATAATTATAATGCTAAAAAAATAAAAGATAAAGAGATATATTCCATAATATATTAAAACTTGTCAAACTTTATTCACATGATAAAAAGTACAATATAAACAATAATTAACAACAACAATTGACAAAACATTAAGACACTAATAACAAATTAGAAAAAAACACAACTTGTACTGGCAAAGGAAAGAAACACTAAAACAATTCTTCAATTAACAATATGCCTAACAAATGTCAATCATCATTTTGCTTAGATGCTTACCATTCATTAAACATTTGATTTGCTAATTCCGTTCTCAAATTACTCCAAATATCAGTAAGATCAATAGTATATATTAAATCCTCCTCAACTGCTGTGTTGGTTTGAATATATTCCCCTAAATCAACTTCAATAGGATCAAAACTCATCTCCCTCCTAATAAAATTATGAAGCAAACAATAAGCTACAATAATCTGATTATGTATCCTAATCGGATAAAATGATGGACTCCTAAGGATACCCCACCTCATTTTCAACAATCCAAAACACTTTTTTATAACACTGAGAACAGCTATATGTTTCATATTAAAAAATTCTTTAGGATTGCTTGGTACATGGCCTTGACGTCATTCATTCAAATGATATCGTTGACCCCTAAAAGGTGTAAGAAAGCCCTCACAATTTATATAGCCTGTATCAACTAGGTAGTAACAACCTATATAAAACAAACAAAATAAGTTATTTATTTATTTAATTAGAATAATTATATGGTACATAATTTGAAATACCTTCCTATTATCATAAGAAAGCTTACCATGAGGCACTTTAAGTCCATTTCTTCTCCTCAGTGCATCTCAAAGAACTTTGCCATCAGTTACAGACCCTTCCTAACCAAAAAGAACAAAGACAAATTGCATGTCAGGTTTACATACACCTAACATGTTTGTTGCAATATCCCCTTTACGAGTGCGATATCTAGGTTTATCTACACTTGGCACCTTAACCTTGATGTATGCCCCATCTAGAGTACCTAAACAATTCTACAAATTCAATGTAATGAATTACTTATAAGTAAACCTATTAATGTTTTGTATGTATAGTTACAAAGGTAATAAGATCAATAATATACTTTAAACCACTTCCATCGATTGTCTATTGAGTTTGTTGGAATGGGCTTAGGTTTTCTAAACAACAGTTCTTGCAATTTCAACATTGCATTTAAAATATTATGAAAGTGTCGACTAATTGTCTCACTCGATTTTTTAAAATTTAGACTAATTACTCGATCCTTAACATGATCAGCAATAATATGTAAGAGTATTACTACTTGCTCATCTACAAGCATGTTCTTTGTTGACTTATGTTAGGTTAATTAGCTCAATATGATTAGATCCAAGAGGGGGTGAATTGGACTATTTTCAGAATTTAAAAATATTTTCCTTTTGAACAAAGTCTTTTCTTTAATTCAAAAATTGAGTTTAAAAAGAAAATAAACTAATTGGCTTTTAGATCAATGAAAGAGAAATTGAATTTTCACGTAAAATAAACAATAGAGAAATTAACATAAGTGTTTTATAAAGGTTCAGCCTCCTTGCCTACGTCTTCTCCCTTAGATTCACTAAGGAGTTTAAAATCCACTATTCAATCAAAAAGCTCAATACAATGCCTTTTATGGATCAAACATAACCATACAATACAATGCCTTTTTATAGTTAAAGCACAACCACTCTACCTTTTCTATTGGTTAAAGCATAACCACTTGAGCAATTATAATGAGAGAAATGTAGGTACAGCAAGAGTGCCTCTTAAAGGCTGAGTGAAGAATTTGTACAATACTTGAAGAAAAGAATGGAAGCCTAATAAATGCTAGACTAGAAGACTTTTTGTATTTAAGAAGAGTATAATAGGTTTTAAATGTATCTTGGCTAATTCTCCTTTCTTGAGTTGTGTTTTCAAGTCTTCTAACCTTCATAAATGTTGAGGAAACTTGTATTTATAGTTGCTAAAACTTCAAGGGTAGTTGGGAAAGCATTTAATGTGAAAATAGCCATTTTTCTCTTTATCCAATGCTCCAACGGTCATTTTGTATCTATACATATGTGAATGTATCGATGCATTGCCTTTTGTTTTGAATTCTTGCCGAGTTGTATCAATACATTTTTTCATGCATATATTTGAACTTATCTACAGGGATCTTTGTAATATGCTTAAATATGTATCGATACATGATACTATGTATCGATACTTTTAGATCAGTGAGCATTCTGTTGAAAATCTATTGATACATTTGAGAAATGTATAGATACTTTTAGGTTAGTATGCATTTTGTCTCAAGTCTATCGATACAATTAAGGATGTATTGATAGACTAAGTTTGACTTTTGAATTTTGACTTTTGCTGAAGAACATTTATCGATAGATGTTGTAATCTATCGATACTTATCCAAATGTACCGATACATGAAGAACATGTATCGATAGATTTGGACCAGAATGCATTTTCAGAGCTTGTTTTGACTTCTTTTCTTTTTCAAAATTACTTGGCATTGTTTGAGAACATGAGACTTTGATCCTTTGTGAGTTAAGTGAAATTTTGATCATTTCTTTTTGTCATTTCAAAATGTAAAAGATAATTAGATTAACAACTTCAACCCACCAATACTTTCTAACATTTCACATAATTTAAAAAAGGCCTATCTATTCATCCTAGTTTGTGAAATACATGAAATATCATTATCATACACCAGTCACCTAACATACTCTCGATTTGCAACAAAATCTAATGCATAAGATCTTACTCTTGGCTTATAAGTATATAAAGTTGACACAGTAGACAATAAAGTCAAGAACGAACTAACGGCACGACAAATCTCCATATAAAATTTAAACATAGATCTTACTCTTCTCAAACACAAACGAACCATGATTGTAAAAAATAAATACTCTAGTCTATTTTATTATGTACAAAAAAAATTAAAGCCATATGGAATAAAAAAAGTACGAAAGTAAAATAAAATAAATAAATAAATATTATTAATTTATGACCATGTTGTATGTATCTTTGCATCAATACCCTAAAATAATGGATTTGATTTCAACTAACTTTCCCAAAAGCCTTTTACCTTTCTTAATTGAAATCTTATTTGAAAGCTCTTTACCCTAAATTTTGTCCTTATTCAATTTGTATTTATAGTATAATTCGAGGATTATGACAATTTCAATTACAACGTTACAAGCTCTAAATTAAATTAAAGTTTAATTAAGAGGTTGAAATCTATAGAATCTAAAAAATGAGTGTGAATCAGGTGAAAAAAGAGTTTTTAACAAATATCTCTTTAAATGACGTGAGCAATATGTTTTATTGAGCATGTTGGATGTAAGCTAGTTGGGATGAAGGACAAGTGTGGGGATGAAAATAAATTAGGGCTTGAGTAGGTCTTTTAAAGTTAATATATAAGTTGATTATTGCATTCATTAATTTAATTATTCAATTAATTTGTACAATCAACCTCACTTGATGTCTATCATAATATATTTAAATATCACCTTAACTCATGCCAATAAGCATGTGCGCATGGTTAGTATTTTTATAAATTTTTATATTATTGTTATAAGGCTGCACAATAATTATGAATAATGATTATACCTTGATCCCTCTTTAATAAAAATTTAAACAAAATTTTAAACTTTTTCCTAGCATTTATAAAGACAATTTAACTAGCTAAAAGTGTCGTTATGAGATTTAACATTCTTAAGACTTCTTCTTGTAAACTAGTATTGTTGAAAGTTGAAACTCTTCTACCTAAGGATTTGGCATGGGTTCAAGATATTGAAGATTAAGATCAATTAGCGATCATTCTTCTTTTTTAATTGGGAGTTTTGAGACTGCTTTTGAAGTGAGTTTTGTTACAGCATTGGAAGCATGGAAGGGTATATAGTCAAGAAAAATCAATGCAAGCCTCATAGTGGAAGAACAAGGAATATTTGCTTTGCACCTTGCTTCGGGATACTGCAGCCTTATTTATATTGATTTTTTCTCTTAAGCCCCATTTTTCTCATATAATATTGTATATCAACATTTTCATATAAGGAAACATACTCTATATAAATAATCAGACTATTTTCATTGTAGCAAAACTTGAGCTAACATGTAACAAAATGTTCATTCAAGTTGTAACTGCAATAGAAAATCATTTTTGTTCAAAAAAAATAACTAAAGATTCATCTATATTGAATTTTGGCAGTTCAACAACATCATGTACCTCTTGTTTCAAGACTAAATTGGAGTATAAACTAGGCATTTGGAATATCAAGTCTAGATTGATATTGCTCACATGGATTTTACTAATTGCTTTATAATAGTCAAATTTATAGTTAGCTAGTCTATATTAGAGATAGATATTTATATACTCATAAATTACTTGTAAATTAAGAATTATGAATTATGCACCAAAACTAACCCAAATCTACCATTTTTACTTAAAATACTTCCTAATATGCACCAAAACTAAGATAGGTGTATTAGCAAGATAAGAAACAAGCAGATGGTTGTGTTTCCTACCGTACTAATTTTGGTTTTTTTTGTTTTGGTCTTGAGCATGTGTTAGTAAGTTGATACTATATATTGCTGGTGGTTTTTTTAACCAGTTGTTTCTGAGGATAGGTCTAATTCAAGTAGGCTTGATATGAATGAATTCTTTCTAGCTTTTTACAAAAACAAAAAATGCACCAAAACTAACCCAAATCAATAAGTCTGGTAATCTCTTGCATTAGAGTTTACACTTATGTCCTGTAATTATGAAGACAAAATCATTTCCCTTTCTTCCTTCTCGGGATGCAAAAAAAAAGTAATAAACTGCTGCCCAACAACTCCTCCAAACTTTTGTCAAGTACAACAAAACCTTCCATCATCCCACCTCAAGCTTTCATGAACCATAACAAACTAACTCAACATATAATCTATCCTTTCAAATTAATAAGAGGGATAAGAAGAAGGTGTTTCTTAAGCTGACAGAATTTTTCTGTTAAGAAACAACAAAAGAGGTAAAAGTGTGCAGATACAAGTATTGGGCAACTCATGCTTCTTTGGCTACACTCAAATACCATTACCATTACTGTAAGTTAAAATCCTACTACGCAAGTATACGTATCGAATAGATAATATATTAGCAAGTAGGGTATCAATCTCACAGGGAATTGATCTAAAACTTTACTAATTACCAAAATTAGAACAATTTAATCTTATCCAAATAATCAAAATTAAATAATTAATTAAAACTAAAATTAAAACCAACAAGAAAAATCAAAATAATAACTTGAGAAAATATCCAATCAATAAACCTAGGATTACAATATCCCTCACACTTCATCTAAATCTTACCTCTCTTCCTTAACTTATTTCAACAGGTTGAATTGCTAACCTAGAGTCCTCAATTATTTATAAGGGTCTCCCAACTCGTCCTATAAAAATATCTATTTTAATCAAAACACTATATTCCTATGTGAATTGAAATTAAAACAGACTCATTAAGTTCAGGCTCTAATCTGGCTACATATGGCCTATAGGTATATCCCTATCCTATACACATATCAATTAATATGATTATATGCTATCCAAATTTTAGTCTACTCTAAACTCCCTTTCCCAAGTTTGTTTAGATTCCTAAATCAATTTACTTGGTGACCAAACAATTAAAAGCATTAAGAATAAATTGGAATAAACAATTCAAATCCCATTGAAAATAAGTAAGACAGAGATTAAAAACTTAGACTACATATGAGTTCAATTGCAATCCTAGAAAAAGAAATTTAGCTACTCATAATCGCAAAAATAAAATAACATTATATAAAATTCAACCATTGAAAGTATCAAGAACGGTAAAAGCTAAGGAATAAAACAAAACAATATTTGTCGTCTTAATCTCCAAGTTTCAGCCTCAACTTCTAGTTTCTTGAATTTCTCAAAGGTTCTCCCTTCTAATGTTAGTAAACATATCCTATTTATACTAATAAACTTCATCTAAAGTTCCTTAAGCTGACCTAGGATTTAATTGGGCTTAAAAGTATAGTAAGAGGCCCAAAAATTAATTATCAGTCTTTACAAATTTTCATTCCCGGCATAGTACATCCAACCATTTTTCGACATAATTTTCTCTATCTTCGATGCAGAACTGGGAAAAGTGATCTGCATAAAAGTTGTAACTATGTCTCTTAACTTTCCACTGGTCCAAGAATCGCATCATTTGAAGTTCTGTAGCTTGAGATATAGCGAAAATACTGAAGCATATGCAAGCAAATTCTAGGTCTATCTACACCTTACTTTCCAAAATTAAGGTCAATCACTTTTAATCCTACAAAAAATATAAAAACTAATCAATAATAAACAAATCAAAAGAAATAACATAAAATTAAAATAACTAACTTAAAAGTAACCTAATTATAAAAACAACTAAAATAAGTAAATTATAATTAAAAATTGATGACTTAGCTAATATTTAATAACAAAATTAGAGTAAAATAATTTTATAAAATAGAATTATCAATTACCATTAGCACTGTTAGAACAGCTTCTAGCTTAGAGAATTACAAAACTAACCTAAATCAATAAGTCTTCTTCTAACAAAGAAACATTCTCTCCCTTCTCTCTCTCTCTCTCTCTCTCTCTCTCTCTCTCTCTAATACCCAGACCCTTACAAAACAAAACCATAAAAAAGAAAAAGAAAATCTTACCAAAAAAAAAATAGAAAAAAAGAAACTGAGATTGAAGTTTGCCTACTTCTTCATCTTCTTCTACTTATCTCTTTAATTTTCATTTTATATCTATTTTTTTATTAATCAAAGAGCAAAAAAGAAATTAATCTAAATCACAGCCACTTAGTATAATCTATAATATTAACAATGAATCAAAGAAATAAAGAAGAACAAACTTGACCCGCAAACAAAAAATCAAGAAATACATAAGTAAAAAAAAAATCGAATCACTTCAAATATAAAAGAATTCAACACTTGGGTCATTTTCACTTTCAACAAAAAAACAAGAGCACAATAAGCAAGTACTTAGACTATGGAAGAGAGTAACTTACCTGAAAAGATGGATGAGAAAGGCGGTGCTACTAGTGGAGCTAGAAACTATGAAAGAGAACCATGCGGCTAAGAAAAAAAGGGAAATGAGGAAGAGAGGAAAAAAATATTTTATATGGATAGGGTTGTAATTTTTTAAATCTATGAGGGGTAATTTAGTCATAACAATTTTAAAAGCTATTCCATGAAAGATGAATAGATAATACCAGGGAGAATGTGAGTTTAGTTGAAGAGGAGTTTTTACTGATTTTAAAGAATAGTTAAAACTTAGGAATTGCTATTACTTGTTAAACTACTAACCAGACAAAAGTGTAACTAACAGTTAGGAATAGCCCATACCAAAAGGTGCTGTAAGTTTCTATGATAAGTGATGTGATTTTAATGGGATTGTAATAATTACCCATTATATGAATGAGATTATGATAATTACCCATTATCTTTGAAATTTCTTAATTTTGATATAGTAGTATCTCTTTGATGAGAGGGATTCTGCTTATAAAATAAAAGTATGGATCCCCCAACCCAAGAAAATTTTAAGTAAACAAATATCATATTACCATCACTGTAAAATTACCATTTAGGTTGAAAAAATCCATTAGAAAAAGGTTGAGGAACTCTAAAAGTGAGCTTATGAAGAAAAAAGCTTGACATTTGTTATGACTGAAAGTTAGTATTGTAATTCTTATTGAAATTATTTATTTGGTGGGTCATTTAAGAAAGGTGCACTATTATTATCAAATAATAGTTGATATTTACTTATATTTATTTATTTTTGCTACTGTTATTATTCATTATTCATGTATTTGCACATACATGTGCATGTGAATATATGTAACATGTGGTATCAGAGCCAGAATAATCTTCATCTAGCATATTTGAGATATAATTTTAATTGTATATTTATAATTTTTTTTAAAATAGTATTTTAGAAAATTATTTAAAGAAATAATGAGCCAAATGCATTTATGATATATCTTTGTCATATTTTGAAATTATTTGAATCTTATATGACTTATATATTTGGTTTGTTGAAATAAATATTTTTTACTTTGTTTATATGCTTGAGCTCCAAAGTGAGCGTCTTTTTTAAATTAAAAAAAGGGTCCATAAACCCTTCCCATTTTCGTCTTGAACCACTTCACCAAATGGATCCATTTTCATATTTGTTATGCAACCTAATGCACTTTATTAGGCTTGTTTGATTAGATAGTTTGGACTAAAATTTTAGGTTTGTAGTTTGGACCAGGATAAAGAATGTTGGGTTTTATCTTTTATACAATTACTCTGGATCAGATTAAAGAATATTGGGTTTTGTCTTTTTATGCTATTAGTCTGGACCAGAGTATACAATATTGGGTTGAGCATGTTTATGTTATTCGTCTTGGTAAAAAATAAACAAATATTGAGTTTACTTTTATGCAATTTGTTTGGATCAGAATAAATGAATATTAGGCTTAGTCTGTTTATGTTTTGTTTGAGCTTTTTAGTTGTTAATTTAAATAAATTATTATGTGTCTAAAACTAATGAGTCAATAAACCTAGAAAAAGTAAACTCATTCAAATGAAGTTAATTTTGGATCTAATTTTGTTATCTAGATCTAATTTGTTTGACTATATTAATCATGGAAGGAGTTTACTTAGTCAAAATTAAGCTCACTTATTTATTTTTATTTGGTCAATACATTATTAGTATAATAAACTCATTGATATATAATTTATGTTATACTTATTTTGTGTTTGTCTTGATTATTATTATGACGTCATGTGATCGTATATATTTAAATAATTGAGATTAGCCATAGTATCTTAATTATGATAAGATATACATTAAATAAAAAAATTATTTATTTGGATCACATCAAGCTTAAATGACATCATATTCTAATTAAACATATTTGTATAATTATTTACCCCACAAAAAAATTATTATATTTTCATGATTAATTAGGATGAAATATAAATTATTTTTATTTCTTAATTAGCCCATAGGTATTAAGAAATATTAATAATTTTTAGTTTCATAATAAAAGTTAATGAATCAATATGTTAGAATCTTTGCCCACAGGTAAATTTTGATGACATATCGATTCATGTATATTCTAATTTGTCTTACATTGGCAAGCCTATTTTTATGATTGATGGTTTGTACCTAATATATTATTAAGTAAACATGTTTATTTACTTATTTATTTATCTGTAATTGATCAAACTTTGATGGTTTCTAATGACAAAGTTCCTTATTTGAGTGGTGACAATTATAAAGGGTGGAAAGAGAATGTTATTCACCATGTAGAATGCTTAAACCTCGATTATGCTCTTTGTAAGGATGAGCTTACCATACCTACGAGTACTAGTACTCAAGTTGAGATAGCATTGCATGAACGATAGGAACGGTCAAACCATCTACGTATGATGTTTATCAAATCTCACATTATGACTCGTATTCGTGCGTCGATGCCTAATTGTAAGAATGTCAATGATCTAATAAAGGTTATTGATAAGCAATTTGAGTCTTCTGATAAAGCATTTGCTAGCACCCTAATGAACAAGTTGACATCGATAAAGCTCACTGGCATTAAAGGCATCCACGAGCACATTATGCAAATGAGGGATATTGTTGCTCATTTAAAGTCCTTGAAGATGGAGATTTTTGATGATTTCCTAGTGCACTTTATCCTAAACTCTTTTCCATCTCAATATAATCCTTTCAAAATCTCTTATAACACATATAAGGATAAATGGTCAATTAATGAACTTTTGGCCATGTGTGTTCAAGAGGAAGTAAGATTGATTCAGGAAAAGGGTGAAAGTGCATATCTTGTAACAGGAAATAATAAGCAACCCTTAACAAGAAAGAAAAGGGAAAATCGAATGCACCTGGCAAGCCGAATAGACCTATCCATATTGGAATGAAAGACAAATCTAGGTGTTTCTTTTGTAAAAAGAAGAGGCACATGAGGAAAGATTGTCTTAAAAGGAAGGTTTGGCTTGAAAAGAAAGGAAATCTCAAACCTTGTGTGTGTTATGAATCTAATATGGTTTATGTTTCTCATAAGACTTGGAGGATTGATTCTAGTTCTATAATCCATGTTTCTAATACCATGCAGGGTTTTTTAAACCTAAGGACACCAACAAAGAGTGAATGTAGCATCTATTTTGGAAACTGGATGCCTACACGTGTGGAAGCTGTTGGAACGTACAAACTAGTTTTATCAACTGGTTTTGTTTTGGATTTAGAACGAAATTTTTACATTCCAAGTTTTTCTAGAAATTTAATTTCTTTTTCAAGACTTGTACCTTTGGGTTTTTCCTTCAACTTTTTTGGAACATGCTTTAATTTATTTGAAAATGCAACTATTGTTGGAAATGGTACAATGGATGATGGTTTGTTCAAAATTCATTTAAATGACAGTGTTCCTTATAGTTTGATGGTGTCACATAATAATGCTGGTATTAAATGTTGTGTTATAAATGAGAAAACTTCCATGTTATGGCATCGGAGATTGAGACATATCTCTATTGAAAAAATCAAAAGATTAGTAAACAATAGAATTTTAGAAACTCTTGACTTTACTAATTTTGATACTTATGTAGACTGCATTAAAGGAAAGCAGACTAACAAGACTAAAAAAGGTGCCAAAAAGAGTTCTAAAATTTTAAAAATCATACACACTGATATTTGGTGCCCTGATATGTGCTCGAGTAGTTAGAAATATTTCTTCACTTTTACAGATGATTACTCACGATTTATGTATCTCTACTTGCTTCATAACAAGAACAAAGCATTGAATATTTTTAAAATAATTAAAGTAAAGGTAGAGAAACAATGTGGAAAAAAAATTAAAATTGTGAGGTCAAATAAAGGTGGGGAATACTATGATAGGTACATAGGAACTGGACAAGCACTTGGCCTAGTTGTTGAGTATCTTCGAGAGCAAGGTATTATAGCTCAATACACCTTACCTAGCTCACCATCTCAAAATGGTGTAGCAACAAGAAGAAATAGAACATTAATGGATATGGTAAGGAGTATGCTTAGTTACTCCAAACTTCTTTTATCCTTGTGGAGTGAAGCCCTTAAAATAGTAACACATATATTAACAAGGTTTCAACTAAGGTAGTACCTAAAATGCCATTTGAATTATGTAAAGGTTGGAAATCGAGTTTAAGACATCTACACATTTGGAGTTGTCCAACTCAAGTTAGGGTTTACAATCCACAAGAAAAGAAGTTGGACCCAAGGACTATGAGTGGATATTTTATTGGATATGCTGAAAAGTCCAAGGGTTACAAGTTTTATTGTCCAAATTATACAAGTAGATTTATTGAATCAATAAATGCTAAGTTTCTTGAAATATACGTGGTTAGTAGGAGTGATCAACTTAAAACCTTAGTTTTTGAGGAAGATCATGTTCTTGATACTATTTCTACATCAAGTAACACATTGGTTGTTCA
Organism: Theobroma cacao; assembly: GCF_000208745.1. Taxonomy (NCBI): domain Eukaryota; kingdom Viridiplantae; phylum Streptophyta; class Magnoliopsida; order Malvales; family Malvaceae; genus Theobroma; species Theobroma cacao. The sequence continues at coordinate 26,487,192 of NC_030850.1, read as the reverse complement.
TCCAAATAGGATGGACATTGAGGAACCAATTATTCAAGCTCCATGTCTTATTGAAAATGCTTTAGTTGATCTTATTTAGAAACCACCACTAGTGGAACAACTTGTTGATCAACAATTTCCACAAAAGGTTGTTGATTCAACATTAAGAGGATCAACTAAAGTAAGAAAATTAGTAATTTTTATTGATTATGATGTGTATCTACAGGAATTTGACTATGATGTTAGTGTAAAAAGTGACCTGGAAACGTTTACACGAGCAATGGAAAGTGATAAATCTAAATTTTGGTATGATGCCATGAAGGATAAGATGGGTTCTATGACAAATAATCAAGTTTGGGATCTTGTTGAGTTGCCTAATGAGGTGAAGCCCATTTGTTGTAAATGGGTATTTAAAACCAAGAAAGATTCATTAAGCAACATTGAGAGATACAAGGCCAGACTTGTTGCCAAAGGATTCTCACAAAAGGAAGAAATTGATTATCAAGAGACATTCTCTCTTATTTTGGAAAAGGATTCTTTCCGTATCATCATGGCATTAGTTGCTCATTTTGACTTAGATTTACATCAGATGGATGCGAAAACGGCATTCCTCAATGGAGATTTAAAGGAAGAGGTTTGTATGAAACAACCTGAAGGGTTCATTTCGAATAAAGGTAAGCACTTGGTTTACAAGCTTAAAAAGTCCATATATAGACTGAAACAGGCCTTTCGTCAATGGTATTTAAAGTTTCATACTGTTATTTCTTCATTTGGTTTTGTAGAGAACGCTATGGATCAATGTATATACCACAAGGTTAGTGGGAGTAAGATCATCTTTCTAGTTCTATATGTAGATGATATTTTGCTTGCAACCAATGATATGGGATTGTTACATGAGATAAAACAATTTGTTTCTCAACATTTGACATGAAAGATATGGGCGAAGCGTCTTATGTCATTGGCATCAAGATTCATAGAGACAAATCTCAAGATATCTTGGGTTTGTCTCAAAACGCCTATATCAATAAGGTTTTAGAGATATTTTGGATGAAAGATTGTTCACCTAGTGTTGCACCTATTGTGAAAGGTGACAAGTTCAATTTGAACCAATGCCCTAAGAATGAACTCGATAGGAAACAAATGAAAAACATTCCTTATGCTTCAGCTGTTGGAAGCTTAATGTATGCTCAAGTCTGTTCTAGACCAGACATTGCATTTGTAGTCAGAATGTTGGGAAGATATCAAAGTAATCCAGGCTTAAATCATCGGAGGGCTACAAAAAAGGTCATGAGGTACCTTCAAGGGACTAAAGATCTCATGCGTACATACAGACAATCCAACATCTCAGAAGTTATTGGATATTTGGATTCAGACTTTGTTGGTCGTGTTGATTCTTAGAAGTCAACATCTGGGTATATCTTCATGCTTGATGGGGAGCTATATTTTAGAGAAGTGCAAAACAATCTTTGGTTGCTACTTTTACTATGGAAGTTGAGTTTGTTTCTTGTTTTAAGGCCACATCACAAAGTATTTGGTTGAGGAGTTTCATCTCTGGGTTTTGAGTTGTTAAATCAATCTCTAAGCCATTGAAGTTGTATTATGACAATTTTATTGCTGTGTTCTTTGCTAAGAATAATAAGAGTGGTAGTCGAAATAAACACATCGACATTAAGTACTTAGCCATCAGAGAGCACATTAAAGCAAATGAAGTGCTTATTGAACACATTCATATTGAGTTAATGATTGCAGACCCTTTGATGAAAGGCATGCCACCGAAGATGTTCAAGAATCATATAGTGAAAATGGGATTAATTTTCGATTTGTCACTTACTATTTGAATTGAGATGCTAGCACATTTTTCTTTGTAATGAAACTCTGATTTTTATTTGTTTTCTCATTTATGATTGTATACATTTATGTTTGAGAACAACAAATATTTAAGGACCCAAAATAAACATTAGAGGTTTATTCATAAAGTGTTATTATGAAGTTTATTCAGAAAAGGAAAAATTGCATTGTAATACATCGAAGGTAATACTTATTTATAAAAAGACTTACTGCCATGATTCATGTAATTCCATTTTTATGTTTAAGCATAAAGGGAATAAGCCTATTATGTTGCAAAAATAATTGTGTAATAAAAGTTTGGACCAAGTGAGAGAGTGTTGAAATTTTTAATTTTGAAATTAAAAAAAATTACATTATCTTAAATGGTCCTAACTTTTAGTTTCCATGATAAGTGATATGGTTTTAATGGGATTGTGATAACTACTCATTATCTGAATGGGATTATGATAATTACCCATTATCTTCGAAATTTCCTAATTTTGATATAGCAATATCTCATTGATGGGAGGGATTATGCTTATAAAATAAACATATAGGTCCCCAACCTAAAGCAATTTTAAGAAAACAAATACCATTTTACCATTACTGTAAAATTACCATTTGTTTTGGAAGAACTCATTAGGAAAAGGTTGAAGAACTCTAAAGATGATCTTGTGAAGAAAAAAGCTTGACATTTGCTATGGCTAGAGATTAGTATCATGATTCTTATTAAAATTATTTATTTGGTAGGTTATTTAAGAAAGGTGCACTATTATTATCAAATAATAGTTGATATTTGCTTATATTTATTTATTTCTGCTTCCGTTAATATTTATGATTCATGTATGTGTACATAAATGTGCGAGTGAATATAGTTAACAGAATGTAAATAAATAACGTGGAAGATTAAAAAAAACAAATACCCTATCTGAAGTTATTTTTGAATCTTTTAGGTACATGGCAAAGGTACCTCATTCGTCTTACTCTAGTTGTCTTCCTCTTTATAGCCTTGTCACTCCAGTTATCTGGCAGAGTAGTGTTAGAATTTTCTATTATGTGGGCTTCTATTAAGTGGTAATTTTGGTTTAATAAAACAGATTGATAGTTTAGTCTTATTATGAGACAAAGCATTAGAGCCCAATTAATATTAGAGTGATCAGTTAATGATGGGCTTTGCATGTCCAATTGGGCTAGTGTGGTTTGATGGTTGTGCAGGCCTTGGCCCAGTACACCTTTCACACATGGATCTAGGGATTCACTTATATGTGATATCAAAGCAATTTGTGTGAAATTAGAACCCAACAAAATTTAAGAATTTAATGAATTTATTTTGTAAAATTGTATATTGGGGCATCTTTATTTTTTGTCGAAAATTTATTTTCTGGTTATCATTTCTGAACATAAGGTTAAGGCTTTTATTCCTTACAATGCATAGATTAATTTTGTATAAATCATTTTTCTTAAATTGTACTGTGGAGATAGGAATTAGATAGTAAGTTTTGGATTTGAACATAAAACCCAATATCTAGTTCTTGATTAATCACTTATAGTTTATTGTTTTAATTCAAATTGGATTCTTAAAAATCAACTTACATATGTTATAAAGTTGATATCTAAGTTTAATTACAGAAAATATAAGTGTATTACAACCAATTTTGAATAAAACTTAAAACGAGTTAAGAATGGATTTTCAAATTAATTTGCTTGATTAATTGATCTTGGGTTTGTAGTTTTTGATGAGTTTTAATGCATGGGTATTATAAAACAAAGTCTTAATTGAGATTTATAAGGATCAATTTCATCAAAAATACTTAAAAAGTCAAGAATTAGAGAGAAATTAGCATAAAGACTCTAATAGTCAAATTTGATCCAAATTAGGTGAAATTTGACCCAATTAAAAGTTGAAGAAATAGAAAAATTTGTTAGGCAGCAAAGCCCACTCTCAACCATGGAATGTGAGGCACGTGGGGCCCATTAGGTCCATTATTTTTGAAATATTTTTTGGCAGTTCATCTTCACTTGCCCAACTCTACATGTTGAACTATTTTTTTTTTGAATTTTTAATGCACGTTTAATATTTATTTAATTTTATGTGCATTTAATTAATTATTTTGAATATTTCTAATGAGATATTTCTAGAATGCATGTGATAGAAAAATAATATGCATATGTTGGAGTTGAATGGTTATATGTACTCTCCTTTGGTTTAGTCTCTAAATTTGTATATATGTACTCTCTTTAGATTAGTCTCTAAATTTGTATACTCTCGGGTTGAAATTATATACATAATTTAGAGAATATATCGTATTTATTTATTTTTTTTAAAAAAAAGGTTTGAGACCTTAAGTTTTATTGCAACGAATACTATTTGGGATCAAATGAGATACACCCAGGCTTAGTATCTCAATATGAATGGTTCATTGCATATATTGAGTTGAGTATACAAATTAAGGAATTTGGGCAAATAATTAATTCTCGATTTTAGAAATTTTTTTTATTAATTGATGTAAGTGTTTGGCTGCCAAAGTGACTCATTTATTGAAATAAATAGATTATTTTCTTAAGCAAAAGGTTACGAGACTATTTTTTTTAAATTACTTTATACAATCACCTGCACAAAAGGGGTTATTGCGTAGGGTAATTTAAACTGGGACTTGAAGCATCATGGTTGAAAGTATATCGGTTTAGAAGGTCTGTTTGCCCAAAGAGTATAGGCTTTTCGAAAACTAGAATATTCTCATATTAGCTATATGTGGAGAGTGTCTATTAGCATGTCATATTCTCTACCCAAAGGGGAGTCTGTGATGATGCACATGGACTCTTCGGTTATTTTCTTTAGCACATTTTGGACTATTGCTAAATTATTTTGTTATTGCCTAATTAACGAATAGTTGCATTTCTTGTCCTAAACAGTGACATTTACTATGAATTATAACTAAGCTACTATTGAGACTCTTAATGGGTCTAACTTTAAGAGATGGAATGAAGATTTGTTTTTTGCCTTGGTCATGAGTGAGATAGACATAGTCTTGCATGTTGATAAGCCTGCTGACCTTCTAACAAGAGCACTACTAAGGAAAAAAAGTTCTTTGCTAAATGGGATAAAGCAAATCGCATGTGTATGCATGCCATTAAGAGATAAGTCTCTAAGCATTTATTGAGTGGGTTGTAAAAGATTGAAATTGCTAAAGAACTTTATGAAGTAGTAGGTGAAAGATACCAAAAATCTAGTAAGTCTGAGGCTGGGAACCTTATGAACAAGCTTACTAAAATGAAGTATGACAGTGTTGAAGGGGTTAAGCATTTAATCATGAAAATGGTCCACATTTAAACTAAATTGGCTTCCCATGACATTACCCTTCTTAACAAGTTCATTGTTCATCATGCCCTTAATTCCTTTCCTATTGAGTTCACCCAAATCAAAACTGCCTATAACGTTGTGAATGAGGTTTAGAGTGTTAATGACCTTATTTCTAAGTGCGTCTCTAAGAAAGAACAACTCAAGAAAGAAAAGAGTGAAAGTGTCTTGTTTACCACCAATTTCAAACCTTACTATCAAAAGATTTTTAAGAAACCTAGAAATGCTCTTAAGCAGGACAATAAAGGGCATGGTAATGGTCAGACTAAAAGGGTAGGTGGTCTTAAAGTTGTCATAAGGAAAGAGCTTAGGTGTTTTTCTTGCAAGAAGAAAGGTCACATGAAACATGAGTGCCCCAAGTATAAGTCTTGGTTAGAGAAAAAGAATAAACAAGAAGGTAAGTCACTTTCTCTAGTGTGTTTTGACTTCTATTTTGTTAATGCACCACCAAATTCATGGTGGCTTGATAATGGTGCAACTGTTTATGTTGCTATTACACTACAAGGGTTCAAAAGCAAACGGAAGCCAAGTGAGAGAAAAGCCAAGCTTAGAGTTGAAAACAATGCCAAAGCAGATGTGAGTCATGTAGGAATCATAGGTTTAAATTTAGAGCATGGTTTTGAACTTGTTTTGGGAAATATTTTTCATGTATCGACTTTTAGGCGAATTTGATTTTAGTTTCTATTATGGATAAACTTGGTTATTATTTTGGCATCAGTGATGGAAAAGTTGACTTGTTTTTAAATTTTAAAGTTATTGGAGAGTTTAATCTAGTTGATAATTTATATAAATTGTGCTTGGTCCTTAATAATGAATATAGTTGCATGAATGTTGAAAACATTGTGTCTAAAAGATCTCTTATTAAAGAAAACTCTTCCTTGCTGTGGCATAAAATATTGGGTCACATCTCTCATGAGAGAGCTAACAGATTAATAAAAGATGGCATTTTACCCAATCTTGATTTTGAAAAGGTAGACACTTGTGTAGATTGCATAAGGGGTAAAATGATTAAGACTAAGAAAAAAGAGGCAACTCGTAGCAAGGATCTTTTCGAAATTGTCCACACTAATATTAGTGGACTTCTTACAACTACCTTATGTGGTAACAAGTATTTTGTTACCTTTATTGATGATTTCTCTCGTTATGGTTACCTTTACTTAATAGATGAAAAATCTAATACTTATGAAAAATTCAAAATTTTTAAAACTGAGGTAAAGAAACAATTAGGGAAAGTTATCAACATTGTTAAGTCTGATCAAGAGGGAAAGTATTATGGCAAACATGGTACAATTGGACAACACATGGGACCGTTTACCAAATACTTACAAGAATATGGAATTATTGCTCAATATACCATGCCTGGTAGTCCTGAACAAAATGGTGTTGTCGAAAGGCGAAATAGCACCCTTATGGAAATGATGAGGAGTATGATGAGTAGGATTAACCTTCTCGAGTCCCTTTGAGGTGAAGCCATTAAAACTGTTTTGTACATTCTTAATAGAGTGCCTAGAAAGTCTGTTCCTACAACACCTTTGAGTTGTGGACTGATAGGAAACCCAGTTTAAACCATTTTCAAGTTTGGGTATGTTTTACAGAAGTTAGAATTTATAATCCTTTTGAAAGAAAGACTAAACCTAGAACTACTAGTTGCTATTTCATAGGTTACCCAAACCATTCTAAAGGATATAGGTTTTTTTGCTCTACACGTGGAACTAAAGTTGTAGAATCACAAATGGAAAAATTTCTAGAGTTGGATGTTGCTGATAAGTCTATGACTAAAGTTGTTGATGGTAGTGAGGCTATTAGACATGTAACCATTCCTTTAACAGCTTCACAAGGTAGTATAATACTTGTGACTATTGAGAGAGAAGATCTTGGGCAACATGATGTAAATCTTCCTCCTCAAGATCCTGTTCTTACTCCAATTAATGTTCATCCTATTTAGGAAAATGAGGTTGAGGTGCATTTAAAAAGATATTCTAGGCAAAGGAAGTCTACTATTCCTATTGATTACATGGTTTTCTTAGAGAGAGTGATTATGATATCAGTCATGTGGTGGACCCTATGACTTTTAGTGATGTCATTAATAGTCCCTAGTTTGCTATGTGGATGGATACAATGAAAGATGAGATGAGTTTTATGGCTTAGAATGGTATTTAGGAGCTAGTTGAACTTCCAAAGGGATGTAGGCCAATTGGTTACAAATGGGTGTATAAGACCAAGAAAGATTCTAAGGGAAAACTTGAGAGGTTTAAGGCTAGATTGGTGGCAAAAGGATTTACTCAAAGAGAAAGAGTAGATTATAATGAGACTTTTCACCAGTATCTTCCAAAGATTTTTTTAGAATCATCATGGCCTTAGTAGCATATTTTGATTTAGAGCTCCATTAAATGGATGTGAAGATTGTTGGGATTCGACCTCATGCTCAAATATAAAAATAATCAATAAATTAAAATTATAACGCAACAGAATAATAAACAACATTTAATTAGAGAAACAGTCAAATTCTACAAGATCCATGTTTGTGTTTTTCATGTAATTTTCAAATTAGTTATGAACATTTATAAGTTTAAGAGTTACATATCTTATTTGAGATATTGTAATTAAGAGCCAATTAAATCAAAATCTTTGCTTCTTCACCTTTGGGATTTGTCAAATCTTCAACCACCCAAGTGTTTGGCCTCTAATAGTAATCCACACAGTGACCGAATAAGACCTTTTCAAAAGTAGAATTTTTTACTTGTTTTAGCAAGTTTTGTTTCTAAAACAAAAAGATCAAAAGTTTTTGCCGAATCTTATTTTTATGTCAGACAAAGAAAACTATTTTTCTTTTCTTATTTTAGGAAACGGTTGAGAAGTGGTTGGAGGCTTAGAATTTTAGTTTGCTAACATAATATATTTATATAGTCAAACTAAGTTATAACCATAAATACAACAATTATATTTTAATTTAATTAAGTCTCTATAAACTTAATTAATTTTTCACTTTAGTTTGGTCTATTATAATTAAGTCCAACTTAATTAATTATCCTTATTTAATCCCAAACATGCCACTTAATGTGTGTGACCTATTAGGCTTCTAACATGTTGGCAATAAATATAAATCCTAATCAAATATCAATTTGACAATTGATTTATATTTATGGATCATGAGCGACATCTAACAATACATCATGACTACCGAAATGTTAGAGAGTCAATTAAAGAATTTGACAAAGCCCTTCAATGATAAGCCTCTTAGTGCAATACAGTCCTTTTATCAAATATCATGGATATGTCATTAAGCATGACTCAGTGTCTACTTATGACATTCTATATTAGTTCTCATAATTTATGACTAACCTTATGAATTTAGGAAACTAACTTTCTTCAAATTCATCATGTTTTGGCCAAAGACTTTATACAAGTTAATCAAAAATTGAGAACAAGTGAGATACATCCCCTCATATCACTTGGGGTGATGAATCCTTTCTTGACCACTTATTCACCTTCGCATGTTTCATGGCATACCCAAAAACATCCTAATTAAGCATCTGGTCGCCTCCAAACCCGTACGAGTGAAATCAAAGTATGTCATTCCCCATACAAGATGATCTGGTGTCTCAAGTCTAAGGATTAGTTGCACGACTATCACATGAGAACATATTCCATAGACACTTGAGTGAAATACCAAATGGAGTTCTCATAGCAGGTCATGTTCAGTGATATGTTCTTTAACAAGCACCCATATGTTATCCTCAAGTATCTCATATACTTCAATCTATGAGATCGATTACTGACTTCTCAAGTAATGAGGCTTAACATGTACTAGTATTTAAGCATTGTCAATGCCCTGCCTTGACAATATAATGACCAAGAACAATTTTAGGAACATGACTTTAATGCATAATGATCTCATAATTGTAACAACTTTACAATTCTCTTGCAAGGCCTTTATGTTCCATGGGTTTCATCCAATTAGTACTTAATAACTCCTTATTATTGCACTAACATGAAGGAAAACCTCTATCACATATAATTATGTGATTAAATATGCATTATATGACAATAGATATTCCTTGACCAATCAATTGGCTCAAGGGCATATACCAACAAAGATAGCCTTCTTGAATGGTAACCTTGAAGATGAAGTTTATATGGTTCAACCTGAAGGATTTCAAGAATCAAGGAGTAACAATTTGGTATGTAGGCTTAAGAAGTCCATTTATGGTCTAAAGTAAGCTTTTCGACAATGGTATTTAAAGTTTGATGAGATAGTTACTTCCATTGGTTTTGAGGAAAATAAAGTTGATCAGTGCATATACCTTAAGATCAATGAGAGTAAGTTCATTTTCTTGTGCTGTATCTGGATGATATTTTACTAGCTAATAATGATATTGGATTGTTGCATGAAACTAAGTAGTCATTGTCCAAGACTTTTGACATGAAAGATCTTGGTGACGCTTCATTTGTACTTGAGATTGAGATATGTAGAGATAGATCTTAAAATTTATTGGGGCTTTCCCAAAGGGCGTACATTGATCGTGTGCTAAGCAGATTCAACATGCAAAATTGTAAGGCTGGGGATGCACCTATCTGAATAGTGATAAATCTAATCTTAGTCAATGCTCAAAAAATGATTTGGAGAGAGAATCTATGAAAGTCATACCCTATTCTAATGTAGTTGGAAGCCTTATGTATGCACAAGTTTGCATTAGACCAAACATAGCTTTTGCAGTGTTGATTCTTAACAAATATCTTACTAATCTTGGTCTGGATCATTGGGTTGTTGCTAAGAAAGTGATGAGATGCTTGCAAAAGACTAAGGATTATATATTGGTATACAAAAAGGTGGATAACCTTAAGATTGTTGGTTATACAGATTCTAACTTCACTGGTTGTCAAGATGACATAAAGTCCACCTCAAGGTATATTTTTCTATTAGCTGGAGGAGTTGTTTATTGGAAGAGTGTTAAACAAACTCTCTTAGCTTCTTCTACTATGCAAGCTAAGTTTGTTGCTTGTTTTGGGGCTGCCACACAGGGTATTTGGCTTAAAAATCTTATTTCTGGGCTATGTGTTGTTAATTCCATCTCTATACCTCTTAAAATTTATTGTGATAATAGGTTTGCTGTGTTGTTCACTAAGAATAACAAAAGCACTAGTGGATCCAAACATTTGGAGATAAAATATCTGAAGGTCAGGGATTTGTTAATAATGGTGACATTGTTGTTGAGCACATTGACACTAACAACATGTTGGCTGATCCTTTGACTAAAGGGTTAAGATCTACAGTTTTTAGTGGACATGTTGAAACCATAGGTATTTTGGGGTCTTTTGATGTACTTGGTTAGTGGGAGTATGTTGTTTATATAACTCTCACATCATGGTTTACATTTAGTTGTGATGAGACCTTTTCTATTTGTTTTAAAACATTCATGGGATGTTTGATTTTATATTTGTTGATGATTATCGTTAATTGCTAATCCATACTATTAGTTGGTATTATTTGTACATGTACATCTAATTGCTATTTTGCATATATGCTTTATGAAATCTTGAGATTTATGTCTATCTCAAGAATGATTTTATTAGTTTATCTCATGAATGATACCAACAAGGAACCTTGAGGATAAGTAAGAGACATACAAGCATGTTGTCAATGCCACATAGATTTTTCACTAGGTTAGAAAAATCAGCAAGAGGACCGCTAATGAAAATAATATATTGGGATCACATTTGGGCATTATTTTCTTGCTACACAACCACACTCAGATCTACTATTGATAGGATTACTGGTACTTATAACTATGGATTGGTCTTATGTCAATAAGAGGCATAATGATTGCCATAATTCAGTATTAAATGTTTCTGTTGGACAGGTTCATTAAGACCTTGTCTCTAAAGGCTAAATATTTTAAATTGTGGCCACATCAAAATTAATTTAATCAGTCTGGAGTCTTGTTTTCTAAAGTGTTTTCGTAAAGTCAAAATAAACTCCAAACAATGTTGCCCAAGTGGGAGAATGTTAGAAATTTTTATTATGTGGGTTTCTATTAATTGGTAATTTTAGTTTAATAAAATAGACTGATAATTTAGTTCTATTGTAAGACAAAGCATTAGAGTCCAATTAATATTAAAGTAATCTATTAATGATGAGCTTTGCATGTCTCATTGGGTTAATGTGATTTGGCATTTATGTAGGCCTTAGCCTAGTACGCCTTTAATGGGAAGGCTTGTATTAGGGTTTTATTTATTATATATATATATATATATATATATGGCTAAGTCTTCTTTTCCCTTCTAACTTAACGGTATCTATCCATTAAAAGTCACCACAAACAATAGAGAAGTGCGAAGAGGAAAATTGAGCCTTTAATCAAGAAATTTTCTGTCTTTCCGTTTCAAGCAATGGCTACCTCTATGAATCAAACAGGTATGCAATAAATAATTGATTCTTTCGATGTTCTAATATTCACACATGGATCTAAGGATTCAACTTACAAGCAGTGCATCAATTAGTAATATTAAAGGAAGAAGTATTTAACAAGCCTTTTGAGTTTCTTCTGATTTTCTTTAGCTATTTATGTCTCTATTGCTTAGTATATATAATCAGAATAAAATTGAAACAAATCCCATAGTGGATTGGAAGTTACATTTGTGCATGCAAGTGGCGAGGTAGTCACAAGTAGAGCAATGACACTTTTAGAGATGGTAGCTAAGGCGTCCGCAACGGTCGCAAAGTGTATAAGTTTTGTTCCTCCTCTTCCCAAAACTTGTTGTGCCTTTGCCCTCGATAAAAATGGAAATTCTTTCGACACATGGTATTGTTATCCCATATATCTACATGAATACAATAGTAGTACATTGAATTGGAAGTAGACTTACCATTTCTTGTGTTTTGTAGCGATCAAGAGAGCAGAGAGTAGTGCTACCGAATGCCTTGCTTAAACCTCTCTTTTAAAAGTATGGAGTTGAAGAGATTTCATTTACGCTTGACACCTTGCTTGTTTTGCTGGAGAAGTTCCACACTGCCATTTTAGAAAGATAAACCTTTGTTCCCTCTATTTGCCTTTCTTTTTTGTTTTTTGCTGCCAAGTGGCAATGGCTTCGCCCAATTGCACTGTAAATGATACTTTGCAAGCAAAGCTCTTGTAGTTGTAGTAGACGAAGCTGGCTTCCATTACCTTTATTACTACGTACCATTAACATGGACCATATAACATCTCTTGGTTCAGTGTTGAACGTTTGTTAGCATAACAACATTTGTTTAAGTTAACCAAAAAGCTTAACTACTCTCTCTCTCTCAAAATGCATTTATCTATACATTTTGGATGTACGTAGGAATTTAGATATTTAAATGCAAATTTTTTACACATATATGCGTGAATACATATATTTAATTTTGCACATACATGCATACATATTAACTCGTTATATTGATATATTTGTTTACGTGTTGAACATATCATAGTTTCACAATGTTATATTGAAAAACTTTGAGATCAAAGATTAAAAAAAAAATACATATAACTTATTTCAACATATTCATATTTGAAATATAGTTTTTATTTTTAATTTTTTATCAATATAAGGTGATTATCATAGCTTGCATGGCATTTTAATTTTAACACTTATATTAACCAAAAGCGTTATACATTTAAATTTAATGTATTTAACATTTTATAAAATAATGACTAATAAATGAGATGAAGACCAAATTTGTTACTATACTATCCAACAATGCTGAATTTTGTCTTTGTACTTCAAGGTTAATGAATTTTTTTCACTTTATTTTTAATTTTGTTAATTTTTAAATAAAAAAGTAATGAAAATCAATGAAATTGCCAGTTGCATTAATGAAATATTTCATTAATTAACGAAATTAAAATTAGTAGGTGGATAAAATTGAATGGAGTTATAATATAGTGGCAAATCCTTTTTTAAATATAAAAGAAAAAACAGAAACGAAAATGTATTATATGTACCAAGGCACTACACAAGCCCAATACACGGGGCCTCAAGGAAGACGGAAGGCCCAGTGGTCTACCATAGTAAATTCCCAACACCTGGCATTCATTGTAGCCACGATCCCAGAGGCCCCGAGGCCCTCCAAATAATCCAACGGCCCAGATTTAAACCATCATACAAAAATTAAACGGCCCAGATTTACTTCTACTTCCACGTAATCACAGAATAAAAACCGCCAGCAGCGGAAGATTTCAGATGCCCTACCCTCTCCTCTCCCCTCCGTTTCGCTCTCTGAATAAGTGCAACTCTAAAGAGTAGACCCTTGTAAAAACCTTTCGACATAAAACACTCCAAATTGTTGAATCCACAACGCCGTCTTCCCCTTCTCCCGGTATGTTTCCAGCCATTTCTTTTTGCTCTCTCTATCGTTTTCTCCAATTAGGGTTTTGGTTTTGCGGAAACGTTTAAGGTTGGGTAAGGGTTTTATGTCGAAGTTTTAGGGTTTTTAGATTTAATTGCTTTACCTTTTCTTTTTTACTAGTCTTTCTTGTGGATCGAACAAGTTTATTTTCTCCCTCCAAACTACTGTTAGTTATGAGCTAATTTAGTTTAATTTTATAGAGAATATTGGTTGTTTCATTGCCAATTTCTTACAAGACTTTTAGGTTTTCTTTTTCTGCATATTGTTGGTATTTCGCAGTAAATGTTATTCTCTAGAATTTTCTGAAGAAAAAGTAAAAAAAAAAAATGATGATTGTTGGAATGAAAGAGATGCGTTTAGGTAGTGGTGTTGGTTTTGTGCTTATCTAATTTTAACGGAGAATAATTTTTATTGCATTTTTGATCGGGTATTGTTTGCCTATAACGTAATGACAGTAAATTGTTCTCTTGGTAGTCAGTTTCAGTTTATATACTCTACCTTAAAGTTTCCACGCTGGAATGGGAGATAGTGAAGCCTTAGTTGCCGACTCATCAGCAATTATGGGTTATACATCAGCGGCCTATAACTCTACTGGTCCTGGTGCTTACCCCTCTGAGGCTACTGGAGATCCTACTGCTTCTGGTGCTCCTGCAGACGGAGCTTATGCTGCATCTGGTGGTGACCCTAATTCTGCTGGTCAAGAGGGCCAAATCAGTGCAATCTATGACAGTAAGCCAGCTGGTGGATCCAAAGATGAGAATGCTGCTGATACTGGAAATACAGCAGATGCATCTAAAGTTGCTGGTTACAGTTCTTTAAATGGAAATGCTGTCAATGAAGCAGGAAATGCCACGACAGCTGAGAATGGAAATGTTTTTGATAATGTGCGTGGTGCTTCTGCTGCACCAGAGTTTGTGGATGGTTCTGGTACATTTTCTCTCACAAGGCACTTTTTCTTGATGTCCAATCATGCTGAAGGTTGCAATATGTAATATGATTTGCAACCCTGCTCAGTAGTGTAATGTTAACTCTTTTGCAACATAAGAACATAGAAAAAAAATTGTTGCTGGGGAATTAACTTTAGCTGACTGCATACTATTGAACCTAAATAAAACTCTCTTATCTGTGTTAATATATCTGAAAAAACTTAAGTGGGCTTATCAAATAATTTTTATATTAAATTTTCATTTTGTACTATTTTATATCTAAAACTGACCACACAAGAGATCTGCCATGATGGCTAAAAGCTTTGATAGTTGATCACTAAAATAGCCTTCATCTACTGGCAGTCTGCCATGAAGCTTTTCGTGGTAGTTCTTTGGACCTCTACACAGATTTAACTATAAGTATCCTTTTTTTTTTAATTCAACATTATGTCTCTTCCGTTTATTATTATTATTATTATTATTATTATTAGAAAGTTTGAAACTCATTCCCCGTTTTATATTTATTTTGGACTTCTAGTGCCACCTATGTCTGGTGAAGAAGAACGTTTGTGGAGTATTGTGAGAGCTAATTCTTTGGATTTTAATGCTTGGACTACACTGGTTGAGGAGACAGAGAAGGTCGCAGAGGTATGTGAGCATGAAAATTTTGGAAGGGGATAAACAAACAGGCTTTCTGGGTGTTACCTGTTGGAAATTTTGTTAGCTAGTTTTCTGTTGCCTAGCTAATATCTAATCTTTGCTTTTCCTTCTTCCTTTGGCATGGTTGGGTAGAGACCCTTAAGATCAAATACGGCTATGTAGTCGAGAAGGAGGGGCCATACTCAAAATGCATATGGTTTTGGGGAAAGTCACCTTAATAACTTCGAGAAAAGTGACTAAAGGCATCTGTAATTAAGTTAAAAATTTTCTTTAGTGGGATGAGGGCCCAGAGTGCCACCTATCTTACAGTTATGTGTATTTTATGCGTCTTCCTTTCTACTTTTAATAATCTTCCCCTTGAAGTTGGTGGTTTCTATGTCTCCTAGTTGGTGAACTCCTCATCCTCTTTCTTTTTTCCATCTAATTTTGTGTATCTCTTTTCTGCCAATTGATGTTTTCATCTATGCCTGGTATGCAGAACAATATACTGAAAATTCGGAAGGTTTATGATGCTTTCTTGGCCGAGTTTCCTTTGTGTTATGGTTACTGGAAAAAGTATGCAGATCATGAAGCACGCATAGGCTCCATGGACAAAGTTGTGGAGGTTTATGAAAGAGCAGTTCAGGGAGTGACATATTCTGTAGACATCTGGGTGCTATATTGTGCATTTGCCATAGAAACGTATGGAGATCCAGATACGATCCGAAGGTAAGAAGTGTAGAACTACCTATTGTTGTTCCTGGTCTGCATTAGGAGATCATGATTGTGTGATTTTTCCTAGACATGAGGTTCTGGTAATTTTTGTTGCTTTCTAACATTATTTCGGTATGCCTGCAACAGCAATTCGTCGCATATATGGCGGAAAGGTTTGATGGGAATGCACTTTAGAAATGCTTTTTTTGTTTCCTGATGTTTATACCCTTGATTTTTATGCTACTGTACGTGTAGCAATTGAAACTGTTTTAGGATATTGACCATATTCCTGAGCTCTTTACACTTCCTACTTCCCTCCTTTCTCTTTGAAGCCTGCGTCATAGTCATGTAGTTATGTATGAAATATTACTTTAACCTTGACACTTTGAGGTGCATCAATATGCAAAATGCTGCTGGGAAGATCTCATCCAGTTAAGGGCTAGATGGCCTCTATCACTGCTTCATTTCGGACATAGTTTGATTTTTATCAGGAAGGTAAATGCAGCGTTTGGACGTGTCTAGAGTGAATTGTTCCTTCTGCTTCAACATTGGTCCCACTATCTTCTGTTTGTGGACTTGTCTGCATTGCCTGGATGGCTTTTCTAAATGCGTAATAACAATTCTGTTGCATGGTGTTTCAGGCTTTTTGAACGAGGATTAGCATATGTTGCAACTGATTATCTATCTTTCCCCCTTTGGGATAAATACATTGAATATGAATACATGCATCAGGAGTGGAGTCGCCTTGCTGTCATTTATACTAGAATATTGGAGAATCCTAATCAACAGCTAGATAGGTATTTTAACAGGTAAGCTCTATTGTGTCTCTTCATATCTATTTGTTTATGTTATTGGTGTGTGTACATTTTGTTACCATATTGCCTGATGTATGGGACCAAGAAACTTCTCCTTGTGTTATTCAAAATGTGATGCATTTTCACATTATCTACAAAAATTTATGATGATGTGGATAATGATTACCTAGTGCATCATGTTATTTTGCTTATTGCTCCTGTAGCTTGATTATTCCCTGATGCCAATGGTATTACAGTTTTAAAGAGTTGGCTGGAAGTCGACCTTTGCCAGAATTAAGGACTGCTGAGGAAGCTGCTGCCAATGCATCGGCTGTAGTTTCAGAGGCTGATGGACAAGTAAATGAGGGAGAGGTTCATCCTGATGTTGCAGAACAAACTCCTAAACCTGTAACTGCTGGCTTCACAGAAGCAGAAGAGTTGGAGAAGTATGTTGCCATTAGAGAGGAGCTATATAAGAAAGCTAAAGAGTTCGATTCTAAGATCCTTGGTTTTGAAACAGCTATTAGAAGGCCTTACTTTCATGTGCGGCCCCTCAATATTGCGGAGCTTGAAAATTGGCATAACTACCTGGATTTTATAGAAAGAGAGGGTGACTTCAATAAGGTATTTGAGTTTGTTTTGTCCATCCTTCAATTTAGCTATGGTTCGTAGAGTTCAGTTGTCTTGTTTGTTATATATTGACTTACAGTTTAGTAACATCTGCTGCATCATTTGCTTTATTGGCTAAATCGTTGGGTGAAGCAACTTTTTTAAACGGGAAATGTACTGAGATTAAAGCATGGACCTTCGATTTGGTTTCTTTGAGGCTAAGTACTTCAAACCCTCATTTGTCAGTGGACATTTTAGGTTTGTAATGTATTGTATAGTAAATTTATTTTATATTTTTTAAAGCTCCAATGTTATGCCTGCAGGTGTGTTCTTGTCTTCCTAACCATTTATCTGTCAGGCAAGGAGGGTCCCTCCCATCATATTTGAGGGGCTTCTCTGTTCCGATGATGGAGTATCTCTTATGCATTTCTCCTTGTGATTTTGATTATCCCCTTGTTTAATGTTTTGGTGTACCAGAATATCTTTCTAATCTTTTATACTTTTATTTGTGAATTAGGTAGTCAAATTATATGAAAGGTGCCTAATAGCCTGTGCCAATTATCCTGAATACTGGATCCGATATGTTTTGTGTATGGAAGCCAGTGGAAGTATGGATCTTGCTGATAATGCACTTGCGCGTGCAACACAAGTCTTTGTCAAGGTATGAAGTGATGATTTTGGGTTTGTTGAAATTGATAATGGGATGAACTTTATCTTCTGCCACCCCATAAGAGCTGTTCTAGTTTCGGTTTTTATATTTAAACCTTTTCAACTTTGACCTATTTTATTTTAAGTTTTTTGAATTAAAATTTAAAAAAAAAAAATGCTTGAGGGAAATCTTTCAAATTTTTTTGAGAATTTTAATCAGTAATAAGTTTCAAATAAGAAGTCCAAGTTGAAGAATAAAAAAGTCAAACAAAGGTGATATTAATGGGATAGAGTAGTATGGTTTTCAGTCAATTTCACTTGTAACTTTTAACCTATTATTATTAAGAGATTGAAGAAAATGGTGCATCTAAAGGTCTTGTCGAAATTTGTAACCTGTTGTCATGAAAAAATTATTTGATAGAAAATCTGACCCCCCTTTTTTTCATCATACATGCTGTGCCCTGACATTTTCAATTCAAGAATGAGCACTGTATTTTTTTGTTTAGGGAAACAATTTAGGCTTGCAAATAGTTTTTACTATTATGCATAGCCAATCTGATATATTTGGTGGGTTTACTTGTGGAGATTTTAATGGTGACATTCATGCTAGTTGCAACAACTTCAACCTGTGTTACATTTTACTAGTTACTTATTTTCTTGGTGACCAATATTTGACAGAGGCAACCAGAGATCCATCTTTTTGCTGCTCGATTCAAGGAGCAGAACGGGGACATATCAGGTGCTCGAGCTGCGTATCAACTTGTTCACAGTGAAATTTCACCTGGTCTTCTTGAAGCAATTATTAAGCATGCAAATATGGAATGCCGTCTGGTAAGATTATGCTAGCACGCCCATGTGGTTCTAGTTGTGGTAAATGTTGTTACCTGTTTCAAAGGGGTTGTTTATCTCGATTATGCAGGGGAAACTTGAAGATGCCTTCTCTTTATATGAGCAAGCCATTGCCATTGAAAAGGGGAAAGAGCATTCTCAAACATTACCAATGCTGTATGCTCAGTACTCTAGATTTATATACTTGGTAGGTGGGCGTGCCTCTGATGCCTAATTTCTTTTGTCTTTATTATGATATGATTCATGTGAAGTGAAATGGGATTTTTCTTTGATTTAGGAGTCAATTTCTATATTATTGATCATTCTAAAAGAATGATTGAAATTTCATTTATCACTTTTGGATCCACCTTTGTCTAAATTTGTGTTGCACTTTGTTAATATTTTGCTACTGCTAATGTTCTAAACATTTGCTTGTTCATGTTCTAGTTTGAAATACCATTAATGTCAACTTAATAAGTGGTATGTTATGGCCCAGCATTTCTCTGTTACCATAGACATATGGGCATTTGTATTTTTTCTATTAGTACGTTTTATATGGCTTTTGTCCAAAAACCAATGTCCAAATATCATTCTTACTTTCTCATAGATTCTATGTCAAAAGTGGGACTTATGTCTTTATTTCTTCATATAAATAAAATGATGCACGCTCCAGTTAACACCTTATGGTAGTTAGGAGGTTTTTATGTTATCAGGTCTGTGATTTGGTTAAGGGAATTTTGCTGGTCTCAAAAGAGATTAATTTAATTGGCTCTTTATTATTTTGGTTGATTGCCAGTTGGTTCCAAGTGTTATTGTTGTTGCTATATTCTTTCACAAATGGCACATCTTTCTCATTCACTGCATTTTTTTGTAGGTTTCTGGAAACGCAGAGAAGGCTAGGGAAATTCTAACTGGAGCACTTGACCAAGTCCAACTGTCTAAACCATTCCTTGAGGTTCTCTCTCTCTCTCTCTCTCTCTCTCTCATGCACATGCATGCACTCATGCTTACATCATTACATCTTGTCTGAACATTCTCCTCTGCTTTCTGATTTCTGCTTTTTCTTTTGTTTTACATGTAGGCATTAATACATTTTGAAACGATTTTGCCACCACCAAGGCAGATTGATTATTTAGAATCACTAGTTGACAAGTTTATAGCCCCGAACTCAGATGGCAGTGCTGCAGACAGGGAAGATCTATCTAGCATATTTTTGGAGGTAATAATTTTGTGTTAGAAAGGTTGCTTGCACATGATCTGGTTTATTGGTTGCAATCGAATGTAATTGTCTACATGTGCATTGAGTCCTTAGCAATATATTCTGCGTAAGCTTCTTTATGTGGTTTCATGTGTGGAGGTTTGGTGAATTTGGCTGGAAAATGGAAATTACTTATACCCATAATTTGACCCCCTTTTCTGTCTTGAGTTTGTTTTAAGATGTTTCTCTCAAGATTGTGAATGCTGTTTGAAAATGTCTTGAGTTTGTTTGAAGACTTTTTCTCATAAGATTGTGATGCTGTTTGAGATTCTGAATTCAGTGTTCTGATTGTTTAAATTGGTGCTTTAATGGAAAAAAATGTTGTAATAAACCTTTTTCTGGTAGCTCAACTTTGGAAAATAATGGTGCAGTTCTTGAGTCTCTTTGGAGATGTGCAGTCCATTAAAAGGGCAGAAGATCGGCATGCTAAGCTGTTTTTACCTCATAGGCCCATGTCGGAATTAAGAAAACGTCATGCTGAAGACTTTTTGTCATCAGATAAGACAAAGTTGGCAAAATCTTACTCTGGTGCCCCTTCACCTGGCCAGTCTTTGATGGGTGCCTATCCAAATGCGCAAAACCAGTGGCCAGCTGGTTATGCTGCACAGCCTCAAACTTGGCCACCCACTACTCAGGCACAGGCACAGGCACAACCATGGACTCCTGGCTACAGCCAACAGGTAGATTGCAGTTTTTAATAGTATTTTTAATTGTATACCAGGACATGCTTATCATATTTTCATGACTTGTTCTATCTATTTTTATTTGTTTATGTTGATATTGGTGATCTAGACTTATATGATTTTGTGCTTGTAATTTGTATATGCTGCTAGAAGCTCTTGTATTCCGTGATATGTTAAGAAGACTACCTTGTATTTGATCAATGCAATGTGATAGTCTTCGTTATTAACCTATTATCTTTTGACTTTTGATCTTTATGAATTTAATGTAATGGAAAATGGTTTCTCTGCCCTGGTTTCTTCCTCAACTCTTTGTTTAATATGTAAAAAAAGAGTGAGGTCGATCCTTTTTTCTGGTCATATAGGATTACTTTGATTGGCTGTGATGATCTTTAGCTTGTGCTTGTTATGGACTTGTTTGGTAGATGTTTTCTCATAGGATTTAAGTGGGGTGGATGAGATGAAAAAGTGGATCGGGAATCTTGTATGATCAAAACTTTCACTGGAACTTGGTGGAAATTTTTATCGGATGACAACAGGATAAGTAATTTTTTACGGGATGGAATGTTAAACTGTAATGTTTGATGATGTTTGCTGAATGACAATGCTACATTGGATGTATGGGGATACAAGGAAAGACAAGATGATGAATAGATGTACAGGAGAAAATATGAGGGTAGCACCCATAGAGAAATATATATGACAAGGACATGGAAAGAGGAATAATAGCACCCATAGCTTTAGAAAACTAGCTGAAATGTTAGCATGCAATTTATGGCTGCCACGAATTCCTCATTGAGTGTTTACACATTTATATGTTTCCATATTATGCTTCTTGCTGTCATTGTCATGTTTGGTTGACAGTTTTATAATTTTTTTATTTTTAGGCTGCATATGGTGCATATAGTAGTTATGGTAGTAATTACGCCACTCAACAAGTACCCACATCAGTTCCACAAAGTGCTGGTTATGGTGCTTATCCAACAACATATCCTGTTCAGGTATGAAGTTTTTTAAACAAGTGCTTCCGATTTGTTTCGCAGCTATTTGGCAAACCATAGTTTGAAATATTAGTAAAACAACTATCACTCTGATGTACCAAGGCCAATAAATGAAACATGGATATCATCCCACTTGCTACTTCATACGTATGAAACCTGGACCTCACTTTCTTCAACTGAAATAGTTGATGAATTTTAAATTTGGATATGTAAGCCTTTTTTATTTTTATTAATTTTAAAGATTTGTAGCACATTCCATGTTCCAATTTACTTAATAGCTGAGGTAGGTAATCTGCACTGCATCATGCACTTAAAATTTGAAGCTTATGCTTGTGGAATGATGGTCATGTAAATTGACTTTAAACTTCTTTGAGTACAATATCAAGTGTCACTCTCATCAACATTCCGTAGTGAATTTTTCTTGTTTGGAGCTAATGTATTTTCTGTAATATTCTGTAGACGTTTCCTCAACAAAGTTATGCTCAACCAACTGCTGCCACAACGTTAACCCCAGCTCAGCAACCTGCCGCAACAGCTCCTCAGAGTTATTATGGGACTTACTATTGAGATGGCAATAACATGGTCGCCTAATTTTTTTTTTTTCTCATTGATCATCTGTATGCTTAACCTGACCTGTAACTGCTGTTTCTAACTTGCAGTTAGCCAAGGTGGACAGTTTTGGGGTTGTGGGTGGGGTAGATCATGTTGAGAGTAGGAATCTGACAGTGGTAAAAAATTGTACTGTAGTAGGTATTGTGGTCTATTTTTGTGATTTGATTTTAGATATTTTTGTGAAACTTGTACAAATGTTAGTAATTTATGGGATCAGATCTGCAGTTGTGTTTCCAATGGGACAGAGAGCGGTGAAAAGGAAAAACAAGATTAGCTTCCTTGCTTGGCGCAAACATTTTTGGTGTTCTTCTGTGCCGCTGAAAAGGAAAATGGTAATGACCGTTAGTGCTTAAATCATAAAGTGGTAAGTCCGTTAGAGGAGGTGGATGGATTTGGGTTTGAAGAGAAATAAATTCAGATGAGAATCCTCCCTCATATGATATGCGTGCACTTTGTAGCATTTGTTGGCCTCTGTCTTCCATTTCCATATCTTACCAAAACATATCCGCTCCAACTGCCGTCACTGTCAACTGGATTCCACCCGTTCCGCCCGTAACTCAACAGAACACGCGCTCTGCCTCTTGCGTGTTGTCCTGGCCCTCCATCAAAAGGGGCGGCCGTCATTTTGTGCGGTTATTTTCATCAACACTTATAACGCTTTAAAAAAAAAGAAATTAATTTATTAGAGTATTTAAATTAATTCTTAATTTTTATTATTTAATTAAATATTTATATATTTATTTAATAAAATTTTTGAATAAATTTTTAAACTATTCAAATGAGTATTTATTTTTTTTATTACTTTCAATTAAGCATTTATATTTTTATTTTGAGTTAAATAATGATGATTAATTATTATGAGTCAAAATATCATTTGTTATTTTATATCTACAAGTTATTATGTTAAGTTAGCATTTCATGTTATCATTAATTATGATATGTAAACATTATTATATTATCATCAATTATGATATGTTAGCATATTATATTAGTGTCACACAACATAAAATAATAAATAATATTTTGATAAAATTAATAGTTAGTGATAAGAATTTATTTGACTCAAAATAAAAGTATAAGAGTTTATTTAATTTAAAATATAAATATAAAAGTTTGATTCTACTCAATAAAAATATAAAAACTTATTTCAATTTTTTTACAAAATTTAAGAGGTTTTTTAGATATTATTATTTTTATTTTAAATTAGATAAATTTTTATAATTAATAATTATTTAATATTAATATAATTTATTAATATTTTATAATATATAATGATGTGATATATTGATATTACATAATAAATATATATATATATATATATATATGATATTTTCTGCTCTTTGTGTTTAACATCAATGGCACCTTAACGCAACGAAATTATAAAACGATAAGTAGCCAATCTCATTTAAGCCAATCCAAAATAAGAGTATATGAATTTAAATATTTATAAATAATTTAATTTCGTTAGAGACGGCAAAACCTGTGAGTTTGGAGCTAAGAGTGCCTTCTCGCTCCGCCCCCAGATCTAAGCGTCTTTCTCTCTCTTTCTTAGATTCTTGAGAAAAGAATTTATTAACCCACTTCAACCTAGCAATCTCCTTCTATCTTCTCTTTATCTGCTTCAATCAACTCTCTCCAATTATGGACTAACTTCATTCAGCTTTGTCTTTTTCAACACCAAAACACAACACCCTATAGAGATAGAAATATCGTCAAGCCCTTTTTCCTGTAGCATTTAAACTTAAAACCCTAGTCTTGTCCAAAACTAGGGTTCCAGATACTCAAGTCACACTGTTTGGATCTGTGGGTTGATCAATCTATTTCAAGAGCTATAACGGTTAGATCTTCCTCGTTGCATGCTTTTGTTTTGAGGTCTGCTAACTCATTCGTAATGGCCACTTCCTACCCAGGGCCCGTTCAGGTGATTCTTTTTTTCTTTTCTTTTACCTCTGTATGGGTTTTTAGTTTTCTTCTTCTTATTATTTTTTTTATCAACAAATGTTTTATTTTTAAATTTCAGGTTGGTTCATATTTCGTGGGACAATACTATCAGGTGCTACAACAACAACCTGATCTTGTTCATCAGTTTTACTCAGATGCCAGTACCATGATTCGGGTCGATGGAGATTCCTCTGAATCTGCTTCTGCAACGCTGGTAACATTTATATTCGAATTTTCTTTCTTTATGTATTTCAAGTGAGTTTGCTTAAGCATGAACTTGTTGTCAATACAGTATTCCTTTTTCAGTTTACTGAATTTTGATTGATGTTATATTTTTCCTTATTATTGTATCTGATATGTCGCATAGTGTTTTCAATTACTCCTTGTATTTTTTATGTTCCTTCAAGTGCATGCTTTTATAACAGCTACCACATAATTCCGGAGAATGATTTCTGATTTGGGCAAGGATAAGCCAAGTTGGGGAGACATAATATGAAATGGATTCTCTAAAAGGCTTTTTCTTCTATTTCTTTTTTTCCTTTCTTTGTTTTTTGGGCTATGGGAAGTTATCATCTTAAGAAATGGATTCTCAAGACCATCGGCTTTTTAGGTGTAACAACCAAAAGCCTTTTCTTAATTGTTTTGCTTGTTGCATATCCCTTGCAAATTTGCATTATGAACATAGTTTTGCTGTTAATAATTACATAGACTCTCTCTCTCTCTCTCTCTCTCTCCCTCTCTTAGTTACTTTCCTTTCTCGTAGGNATACTCTCTCTCTCTCTCTCTCTCTCTCCCTCTCTTGTAATTCCTTTCTCTGGAATGAATTTATTTTTATCCTTTTATTATATGGCATACTTGGTTAGTTGGCAGTAATTTATTGGGTTCTTCTTTTGATCTTTCTCTGCAGCAAATTCATAGCATGGTCATGTCACTGAATTTTACTGCAATTGAGATCAAGACGATTAATTCTCTTGATTCTTGGAATGGAGGTGTTCTGGTGATGGTTTCTGGTTCTGTTAAAATCAAGGATTTCAATGGAAGAAGGAAATTTGTGCAAACCTTTTTGCTTGCCCCTCAAGAGAAGGGTTACTTTGTACTCAATGATATCTTTCAGTTTATTGATGATGGAATGATTTACCAACATCCAGCTTCCACATTACAAGAAAACAAGCTTGATGCTCAACTAAATGTGTCAAGCCCTGTTGCAGAGCCACCAGCTACTGCAGGCAAGCTTTTTTCTAACTTTAAAGGGAAATTTTTACTTCAAGCTGTAGCATTTTGTAGACGCTTTTTCAACATGCTAAAAGTAGTCAACCAGGTTTAGAGCCTTGGACCATGTCTCCTCAACTTAAACAATTAACCTTTTCCTGGCCATGTTCTATAGTTGATAGTTTGGTGTTGTCTAACAACTTTAGTAATTTAAATAGAGATCTTAGAATCAGTTAAATATCTTTATATTCAATGACCTTATATACTTTTACAGAAATTAAATCTTCAAGGCTTTTTTTGACCTTAGTTTGTTTGCTTATAGTTTTACTACTTAAGGCATTGAAACCTCAGACACCAAATTGTACTATCTCTTTTTTCGTTAGTAAATTTCCACATGCTAAGTCTTTACTTAAAATTATTGGTCAAGAGGTACCTTTTTTTTTTTAATCTCCGGGAAATAATCTTTCTTTCCACTGGTATTCTGGGTCTAACTTGTTGGATTTAGCAGTTTCTGACTATGTTTTGGAGGAAGATGCCAGGGAGTATGTCAACTCTGTTCATATAGAAGATGATCCAATTGACAAATATAGTCTCCCAGAGCAACCACCGGATGAAGTTGTTGAAGCTGAAGTTGTGGTGGAGGAAGCTCCTGCAGAGGAAGCTCTTGCTTCACATCACAGTGGGGTGAACACTGTCCAAGAACCCCCAGCTATGCCTTTGGAGGAACCTGTTGCGGAGCCTGCAAGGAGAACATATGCCGCTATTGTAAGTACTCCTCAATTGCTTTTTATGCAAGCAGTCTAATTGCTTGTGGCCATGTGTGTTTGTGATCCTAACTTGTTGAAGACTTCTCACTCATTGCTTAGTCTTTTTGAAACAGCTATTGTTTTATATAAACTAGTCCATAT
This sequence comes from Theobroma cacao, assembly GCF_000208745.1. Classification (NCBI taxonomy): domain Eukaryota; kingdom Viridiplantae; phylum Streptophyta; class Magnoliopsida; order Malvales; family Malvaceae; genus Theobroma; species Theobroma cacao. Next base: position 26,460,890 of record NC_030850.1, on the reverse strand, counting down.
CTGTTTTATCCTTAATGCAACCAAATATCCAGTGAATTTTATCCAAATGTTTGGCATAAATAACAATTGGCCATACATTACTGAAACAAGTCCATGCATGTAAAGAAAAGACTATACAAAAATAAAGGATTAATAAACAGAGCCATGCATAGGAGTGAGAAAAAGAAATTATGTGTACTTGCCCTGAGTTATCAAAATTGGGAGTAAAGTCTGATTGGCCTTCTACAAACAAACTCTGCTTCTATCTAATGCCTACACACACAGACTAATGGTGTTTAATTTGTTGGAATTTAGTAACTCTGATCGGTTGACGAACATTATTTGTGTTTCAAATGGTGTAGTTGCGTGTTATGAAGGAACAATCTGCTTCATCTGTTCAAGTTCAACCTTCTTATAATAAAATTCCCCAGAGTTCTTCAGATTGGGATCATACACCAGAGCCTACTAATCAGCAGTCACGTCCTGCATGGTCAGATGTGCCTGAATCTGTGGCAGAGACAGCAGAGGAAGGCTTGGTCTCTGAAGAAGGTCAGTGTAACTGTATATACCTCGGTATATGCTGTTTACATTAGGACTTACAATGCTATAACTGTCAATTTATTATTGTGCTTTGGCTGGCTTTATCGATTCCCCTTTGCGTTGATTTCTGGGAAAGGGCATTTCTTATATGGACAATCTGGGTATTTAGTGTGAGCCACTGAACATCAAAATTTCATTTCTACATTTAAGGAGTTAAAGTTTCAGAGAGTGGATTTTTTTATCTTTTCATTTAGAAAATACCTTCTTCTATGCTTAGAGTTCAGAGAAGATTTATTATTATTACTATTATTTTTTTTGTTGAAAAGCAGAGAAGATTTATTAGTTGCAGTGCGTATAAATGCTTATAGTAATTGGGAGTTGCACTCTGATTAGTGATATTCTTTCAGGTGAATATACAGGTGAATATAAGTCTGTCTACGTGAGAAACTTGCCGTCTACTGTTACTGCTGCTGAAATTGAGCAGGAGTTTAAGAACTTTGGCAGAATCAAACCTGAAGGCGTGTTCATCCGGAACCGCAAGGTGATTTCTTTTTCTTCCCTTGTTGACTATCTTTGGTATATATAACCTTGAAGAAACTAAATCACGGTTAGATGCATGCAGGATGTTGTTGGTGTTTGCTATGCTTTTGTTGAGTTTGAAGACATTCTTGCTGTTCAAAATGCAATCAGGGTATGAATTTTCATTGCTGTGCTTTTTCTCTCGAGCAAATGTGTTGGATGGTAGCTATTAGCTAAGTATTGAATCTAGTTTATTTCACTTACAGCATTTCTTTTAAGAACTCATCGTTGAATTACTTATTTAAAGTACTTGTTTGGCTTGTTGTGTTTGTCGGTGTCATTGAATTTACTACAGAAAGAGCTATGAACACTCTTTGACATTGCACTATTGTCATTACATTCTAGTTTTATCCTTCATAGTTGTTTGTATTGTTGTATCAAATTTAAACTGCATCTACATATATTTGTGATGCTTAGTTCTGTTTCTCATGATGGATGAGATGAGATGAGTAGCTCAGCCATGAAAGAGCTTCTTGAGGGAAATACAGGAAAAATGAAAGGATTTTGAGATCGGAGAGTGAAGGAAATAAACCTGCTCTCCATTGTTTTTTATTAACAAAGAATTGACTTATAGCACCATCAACTGTCAAACTTTTAGAGTTTTTCATGGCATGAAGGTACTTTATATATATATACACACACACAATAGAAGTCCCAGGTGGAACCTTAAGAATGACATACATTCACTTTTGTAGCTAATGTGAATATTTATAGTCATCCTGAACCTTTATTATTTCTCTTTTGGCTTTGTAGATATTTCTGACATGATGCTGACCAAGTTTTGTCTCTTCTATAGGCATCTCCTATACAGTTGGCAGGAAGGCAAGTGTACATTGAGGAGCGCCGACCAAATAGCAGCAGTACACGAGGAGGAAGTATGTGCCTTAATACATATTCAAAGTTTTGTTTTTATGCATGCTAGAATTTCCTTCAATATTTTCAGTAAATTTTTTCACCAACTGCTGCATTTGGTAATCTTCATTCTTCAGAACATCTACAACATCTACAAAAGCTCTCTTTACAACCACTGCTGTGTTGCTAACTTCTTGAGCTTTAATTTACATGTTGCTGCACTAAAATTTTGCATTTCTAAGATAATCCTGTGTGGATCTCCTAGCATAATTGGCTGCCAACCAGGTTTCAAGATAAACTCATAATTCTGATTCTTGGATTTAGATCTATTTTGTTTGGACAGAGTAGAGCTGGCCAGTAACAGATGTAGTGATGTTTGAATTAGTTTTCTTGTACTAAGTCGTACATTATACATGCACACAATACTGTTCCAATTATGCTGTTGTATATAATGTGTTATGGGCAACTTTGTATAAAAAACTGACAATCTTGATGAACTTTGAGTATTGATTTAATAGCATCTGTAACTTATAAAGACTGCATTATGTTCTTTGTTCCTCATTTTAAAGAAAGAAAAAAAAAAAAACTATTCTTTCAGCCTGTGCAAACTGTATATTTTTAAGTAATTTGAACATTTTTATGTGTGCAAAAGTGCACTTGATTTGCATTGATCTGTTACTGTTCAATTTAAAATGGGATGGCATGGTAGTCAACTTTGTCACTGAAATGAATTTGCTGGAGTTTTTACTTTGTTGACATGATGCTATTATTCAAATTGATCAGGAAGGGGAAGAGGCAGGGGCATTTATCAACCTGAGGCCTCAAGAGGCCGTTTCGGTTCCCGGAGTTTGGGTAGGGGAACCAACCAAGAATCTGGTGACTACAGATCAAGAGGCAATGGTTTTTATCAGCGAGGTTCTAGATAAAAACAGCATCTTGAGCAACTGAATACAAGTTGGCCGAACTCTTCAACTGCTTGCTCACTGGGGTTTTCTTGAATCTTAGGGTGCTTTGAGGGTTTACAGTTGGGATTGATCATTTCCCATCAGTGACTTCAGAAGAATATGCTTGTACCTTTTTCGAGTGTGTTATTCCACATAAAAGGAGTGTTGATGAACGTTTTTAATTATATTTCCTTTGATAGGCATGCGTTTCTCCCCTCGAACGCTTTTTATCATGCAGTTCAAGTGGAGAATTTTGATGTTTTTGAGCGTTGTTATGACTAGTGAGAGATGGTGGTTGATCTTATGATTCTGAGATGAAGCAATTTAAATTTAAATCCTCATATTTTCTTTGCTTTTGGACGTTCAACTCACACTTGGGGATATCTATAAAATCAAGCTTGTCAGTGTGAATTTAACCCTTCTATAAGTAGTTCATGAAGGAGTGCCTAGCAATCAATTAAATCCATCTAGCTATTAATATATATCAGAAATTGTGACGGCAACCCATATCAAGTGTAAAAGCTTGGTTTGCACTATTAAGCACATCCAATCAAAGACACTTTGATTTTTCTAATTTGCTTCAACGCTTCCCTCACTATGTGTCCAAGCTAGTTGCTGATCACTACCGCTAGGGGCGGCACATCCATCTGCTTCATCTTCCTCTGTTTCCCACAGAAAACTAGCATATGCTGCATGAACGTGGCTGGAATAACCAAAAAAGAAAACCCAGCAAGTCAGCATTAACAGAATGACAAGAGTGTTGACAGGGAAGCACGTACCTGTCTTGAGGAGACGCTTGAACTGCTCGCTCGAAGTAGCTTGAAGCTCTTTCTTGGTCATGATGTAGCTCCCATACTAACTTGGCATATTGTGACAGTGTTTCACCGTCTTTTGGATCTGCTAGGATGGCTCGAGAGTAATACTCTTCTGCTGCCTCAAGGTCTTTCTTTGACTGTCAAAAACAATGACACTATGCTCAGTAATTACCAATTCAAAAAGATGAAAACAGTAAGGGGCTGGACAACAGTATTCAAGTCACCCTGCACCGATCACTCACCTGATACAAAAATTGCGCATAGTTCCCCAAAAACAAGGGGTTGCCAGGATTTTCCTCCACCATCCTCCTGTAATGCTCCTCAACTCCATGGTTGTCAGCACCATCTCCGCCAGAGCCTGCTGGATTAAATTCACCACCCCCACCGCCACCGCTGCCGCCACTCACACCACCAGCGCTACCACCATCAGTGCTAAGCCCTCTGGCAAGAAACATTTTTTCCCCGACCAACCCTCCTTCATCTTCAAAACCAACATTCCAACTTTTACCCTTAACCTCCTCATTCAACAATATATTCTCCATGCGGAATGCGTTGAATTCAAGGTTACCATTCATCGCCGTTACCCTCTCTTCACCACTGTCCAATAGTTCTTCATTTTCCTTCAACTCCTCTTCCTCTTCTTCTAAATCACTCTCATCTTCCTCTTCCTCACATCTGGCGTTGGAATTATATAAGGAAAAGGAAGGGATGGTTTGCAACATCAAGCGCTGGTGCCTTGCAGAAAGCTTCTTGGGTTGGTTGTGATTGTAGAAATCCTCATTGGTATCGCAAGCAGCATGGACAAGTCCTTCCAAGTTGCCTTCAGACTGAGCCCGGCGAAAGCCTTGACGATCGAAATCAGAGAATTGATGGACAACAGACGGAGATATAGGAGAGGAGCCGCAAGAAACCGTAGTAGAGAGGTGGAGAGAGCCAGGAGAGGGATGAAATGAGATTCTGTTGTGGTTGTGGTGAAAGGAGGTTGATGGATAATGCCTGATGGGGGTGCTGGTTTCGTAGTGATTGTTGTTGCTGGGGCTCTCTGTGATGGAAGAAAGGAGTGATCCAAGAAGTGGAGTTGAAGAGCTTCTTAGCAGCATATTTTTATGTTTCCGTGCTCCTTTTCTCCTGAAGGTGCTTCTGTGGTGGTGGTTGCTGGCTTGAGGTGTCAAATAATTCTGTGAACACATTAAAGAGTTGGTGGGTGAGCAACTGAAATATCTCCTCTAAACAAGAAGCCAAAATGAATTCCCTATTATCTTTAGTCATTGGAAGAGCCCAGCCCCGCATTATTAAGGATAATTAATAAATAAGCAAGCAGGATTGTTATTTGGATTTTGGACACATGTTGATGTTTCTTTCAGGGAAAAAGAGGAAGATTTTGGTCCAGTAAAAAGGAGATAGGAGATGTTGTTTATATCTTTTGCCAGACCCACAAGAATGTGAGGGAAACCAAAAGGCCAGGTGGGCAACTACATCAACGAAGAGAACGTGAAATATGCATTGATTCAAGCATTGGCAGCTTCTTCTCTTGTTTGAATCACGAGTTGCGTCTGTTGAAGCAATCAAGGTCCTGAAGGCTATATATGTATATCAGCTGACAGGAGCACTTTCGTATGGAAAAATGCATTTGTGAAGTAAATCTTGGGAATTAAGTACCCTATTCTCTTGCCTAAGAAAATCTATAAAAAGCAAATGATAATGCATTTAAAAATGGGAAAGAAACATACCCTTTGGATTGGAGGTGCAAGAAAGATTCCCTTAGCAGCTCAGTCTAGGTAAGAAATAACTAATTAATTTGACAAAAAAAATCGAAAATATTAAGAAGCTGAGTTGTAAATATTGAGTCGTAAGACCCCCTCGTCCTTTTATAAGAGAGAAGCAAAATAGGAAACGAAGATGCACTTTCCTGTTAGATTCATATTCTTATTTTCCTAGAAAATGCATCAACATTTGATTGGTGGAGGAGAAAATTGATCAACTTGTTGTCTTCTTGGAGGTGTTGAAATATTACAAGGTATATGCCAGCTTTGATCCCAGTACTTCAATTTTGTCAATTCAGTGCTCGACCCAACTTGCTCAGTGATCACGTTTTACAACTATGGGCACGTCTGATTTTTCACGTGTCTTTACTCGGATTCATTGCCGTACACGTGGCAGGGAATATTCTGCTGTCAGACGGCTAATCATCTCCCAGCTTTTGTCTTTTTTGACCATTTCTTCAATGGCCTTTTGCAGCCTTAATTTTCCGTCTTCAAATTTGCTTCTCTGTTGAAACAAAGATTTCCATTTCTTCACCAAAATATCTAATCTAACTCTTATACATACATACATACATACATATATACACACATACATACATACATACATACATACATATATACATATGTCCTCTCCAAATCTAATAATCTAAGATACAACACATCATTTTTCCAATATTTTTTGAAGAGAAACAACTCTACTAAAATTATTTTTTTTTTGTTTTTTTAACATAATATTTGAAAAATCTCCTAAACAATTCAAAAAAATTAAATAAATTTTTATTCTTATATTGTTTTTAATTAAATTTTATATTTTTATTTTGAGTCAAATAAACTCTTATGATTTACTGTTATAGCTATTTATTAATTGTTATTAGTCAAAATATCATTTATTATTTTTATGTTAATGTTGTGGTGACATTGAGGATGAAAATGTCTCATGACAATAGTATCATGTCACATTAGCATGTCATGTCATCATCTATTATGACATATCAGTATGACCACATCAACATCATATGGTATGAAATGGCATGTGACATTTTAATTAATAATAGTTAGTCAACCATTAGTTATAAAACTTTATTTGACTCGAAATAGAAATATAAGGGTTTGATTGAATGTAATAAAAAAATAAAAAAATAATTTAAATATTTATTAAATAATTCAAGACTTTTTTTTGATATTATACTTTTGTTTTTATAAGAAATACAGCAAAGATCAATGCAGTTCGACTTCATCGATTAAGCAAATCCAAATCTCATTCATGCCTTGTGCTGCCTTTCATTGAAGCCAACGTCTCAAGGACCAAACCCTAATGCAATGGAGATTTTTAGACAATTCATAGACTCAAATACTTGTAAATATGCATTTAAATTATCATCATGAACCTCTATCTATATCTATCCAGCTTAGGTTTCCGAAAATGAATTTTTATAAATTAATTTTCTAAAAATGTTGATAACCTCCTTAAAAGTTTATATTTTTTTATATTTTAAAGGATTCTATGAAAAGTATTTTTTAATTGTTTGTCTGTTTTATGAAAATTTCACAAAAATATTGACATAACAATTAATATATTAAAAAATTTATTATTAAGACATATTAAAAAATATTTATGACTAATAGTAATATTTGTTATTAAAATTTTAAAATAGGAATAATTTGTTAGTATTATTAATTATGAAACTATTAGAAATATTATTGATATTAATATTAATATTAAAAATTAGAAATATCAATATTTATTATTGAAATATTGTAAATATGTTAATACTATTAAAATAGTTCTATTATATATTAAAAATATTTATTAGTAAATAAATAAAAATTATGAACATAGTAATATAACAATATTTACCAATATAGTAATATATTAAAAATATTTTTATATTATTTTTTTCAAATTAAATATATTTTGAAATTTAAATTAAATAAAAAATAATGATTTATTAATGTGATAGTATTTGGAGTTGGGTTGAGCTTGAAAACGGGTGGACTGGTTGTGTTATAAATGAATGGAAATTATATTTGTAATATGATATGATATATAGGCAAAACCTCTTTCAAAATTTGAGAGTAAGGTCAATGGAAATTATAAAATGGATCCAAGGGAGTGGCTGGCACTAAGGTTGAGCAAATGGGTGGATTGGGTGATTTGGTCCACTATATCTAAGGACTAAATAGACCAATCAATTTTAAAAAACTGACTAAAACCGATCAAGTATAAAGAAAGATCAAACCGACCAAACATAAAATTTGTTTGGTTAATTCGGTTTTAGACCAATTGATCAAAATTTTATCACTTTTTTTTACAAATTATAATATTAAAACTTATAAATTTCATCCATAATTATATATATATGAAATTAATGATGTAACTTATATGTTAAAATGTTTTTATATCAAAGTTTGATAAATAATAACTAATTATAAACAATATTTTATAAATCTAAGGTGATAGCTAATAACTTATTAAGTGTAATCATATAAATAAAATATTTTTTTTTTTTTTTTTTTTTTTATTTAAGTT
>NC_030850.1:26375387-26452460 GCF_000208745.1 Theobroma cacao | reverse complement strand
ATATTAATATGTAGGATATTTACTATCATATATTATAATATTAACATATAACTTATATCATTTAAAATATATAACTTGTAATTTCATATTAATACAGATTTATAAATAAATATATATATATAACTAATATTAAATTATTTTGATTATAATTTGTATATGTACGTATAATACCCTAATATATTTTGTGTCACGACCTGGAACTCCCATCGGGGCCGTGACAACCGCCACGACATCTCGATAGACACTCATTATCCGAAATACCGATCGGAACCTCGTAAGGCTTAGCATCAGCTTTCGCATCTCCCCGGTGAGCGACAGTTATTAAATCTTGCATTTCAAAAAAATCATAAGTCGTTTCCAAATCAAAACAATAAAATATTATTTTCTGCCTCACAGGGGCATTTTCATCATTTTTCTTCGATAATACCGAAACTCACCAAAAACATGGTGTAAAAACTTAATATGTTCATACATATTTTAAATCAGATAACTAAAATATAAAATTACTTTTACAATGACACGTGGGCCCCCAACTAACCAATAAGATGCGAGTCTGTGAACCTATAATTTTGTCAATGCAAGGCTAACTGAAGTCCTTGATGCAATCGGTTATCTACCGACTATCCCGAACCTGAAATGTGGAGAATTGAGGGTGGTGAGATTGTAAAATCTCAGTGAGTAAACAGACACCATCTAAACTATCTAAAGGCGAGTAAATGGAGACAATTAAAAATAATTAACTTCAGCAAATTTTTCACATCATGAATATTCATTTCAACCAAATAATCAATATGGCTCGTGAATTACTCAAAAGCTGACTCATGCCAAATCCTGTACTCGAGGACACCTGGACCAGGGGTATCCAACCGAATCTGCCAAGGCTGTTAAAAATTTTATATTCCGCATAAATCATATTTTTATTTTGAAACATAGCCATTCCTTGGCGTTGGCTAAGTCTCACTCTCACGCGGTGGTTCACGTGAAGTGCACTCAAAAAGCCCACCTCAGGAGATACCCTACACGCCTCTACGACTGAGGTGAGAATATAAAAGAGTTTACCGTGCCCCTCTAATAGGCTGGCCCACGAAACCCCCCACCACTGCAGAAGCTAATCTTTTATCTACCACCTGATTTATAAAATCTTTTTCTGCATGACATGACAATTTATCGCAACCTAACCTCTCAAGGCTAAATACACAATATAAATAATTCTAACACCAAAATTAGTTTAGCCATTCATGCTCATTTATTGTCATAAGCCATTCAATTTAAAACCATAAATTTATAATACAAGCAAGCAGTCTCCAATTACTCTATTTTCAAAATTAGTATTCGATTTTTCAAAAAATTTATAAAATCATTTTATAAAATCACAATTTCTCTTAAATCATAGCAATTTACCATTTAAACCCATTTTTCATAAAATCACACAATTGTATAAAGCTACTCTAGATAATTAAGACGATAATAAGTTCACTCACAGTTTTTGAAAACTAAATTCGGGTACTCTAACTATTACTCATCGGGTGCGATTTCTTTGCCCTTACCAGAGGATTCGCCACCTTGACAAATTGCACAATTAAGAGGTTTACTACTTTGGTACTAAACCAAAACAAACTAATTTATACTACTAATGCATGATATGAAGTGCAAAATGTCTAAATTTTGTCTAAACGAGATGTTAGCCTATTTCGATCTTTTACCCGATAAATCGATATACGCGTCCGTTTAAACTCCAAATTAATTTTTTTTAGTTTTTATACCTCAATTTCACCCAAATTAACTTAATGTTCCTTAGTGTGGTGCAAATTATCAGTCTCAATAGTAAATTATGAAAATACCCGTAGTGGGTTAAAATTCATATTTTTGCTCCGAAAATTCTCATTCTTTTTCTAGGCTCATAATTCATCATAATTCCTCAAATAAACATCAAGATCAGCAGTCAATATTTCCCTAGAAAATTCGGCATAATGGGTTTCAATGGGAGAAAATTATTTCTCTAGCTTGTTTTTGCTATATTTCAATATAATCTAACTAAAATCACTTAATTCAATTAAAATCAACCAAACTCAAGTTCAAAACTCATCCATGGAGGTTTGGCCAGCATGGGTGTCCATACCCACTTTCTAGTTTTGCATGGAAATGAGAAAAAAAATGCATGGGTAGTGAAAATCACAAGGAAAATCAATGAAATTTACCTTTTTAATGCTTAATTTCTTGATTTCTCTTGATTTTTCCCAATTTTTTTCAGCTACGGTTCTTATTTCTTTTCTCCCTTTTTCTCTCCTGGTTTGGACAGCTGAAGGAGATGAGAATTCTGGAATTTTGACATTTTTAAAGGCTAAAATAATATAATATTATTTTTTTTGTTTTATTAATTCCTTAAATTCTAGCCATCCATTTATTTTCAAATTTTCACCATACACTTGTCCCACATATCCATAGCTTAGATAAAATTCTCAGACTTATCCAAAGTCTTGGTGGAGTAATTTTTTGAAATTACACTTTTGCCTCCGTAAAAGTCAAAAATTACATTTTTGCCCCAAAAACTGAAAAATTTGCCCATAGACATATTTTTCATCCCTTATACTCATATAATTCTCCAATTTGTCAAATGTGATCTAATTCTCTCAAAATCTCAAATTTTGTCTGCGAGTGAAAAAATTACGATTTTACCCCTACACTCTAGAAATAACCGAAATTAACCTTTTTCACTGCCAAACTCTCAAATTATACTGCAATAAGTTTAATATAATCAATCTTAATCAAACGGGATTAAAAAAAATTCCATATTCGTCCTTAGGTGGTAAATTACCATTTTGCCCCTAGAATACTTAAAGTCCGGATTAACTCCATATCGGACCTCAAACTCTGAATCCTCATTTTAAATCAACCCATGGGTTTTAGTTTTCTGAAATTCATCATCGATTCTTTGTTTAAACTAGTTAAAGACTTATTTGACTGAACCATACCATTAGGGGCAATACAGTCATTGAACTTGTTTTTCGGGACAATTCAATATACAAACATGCTATCCAAAGCATGTGAATGATATATCACAGATAATTTGGGGTCGGGTGTTACATTTTAAGTATATTATTAATTAAGTTATATTATTAATTAAGTTTACTCTCAATTCTTCTTAATATATATAAAAAATATTTTATATATTAATATATATAAATATATAAAAAATTAGTTTAGTTTTTTGGGTGGATTGGTCCAAAAATTTCAAAATCGAGAATCGACCAAAATAATCAATTGGACAAAACATTTTAGACCAATTAATTCAATAGATTAATTAGACCAAATCATTTTACCTAAATCATATTTAATTTAGATGGATAATTGATCTTAATTGATTTTACTCACTTTTAATTGACACTATTGTTTGATTGCTCACTTCTTGGGCTAAGTACCAAAGTTAGCCTATTGCTCTGACAAAAAGGGCAACATACCACTTGAGCTTTTCACCAGTACTGGACTCAGCTTTATTGCTAGGCAAGCAATAGACATCCCTTTGTACATGGATGAGACCACTAGCAAACCAAGAGTTAGCCTGTGCTCAAGTTGGGGCCTCCTAGTCCAAAGTTATTCCTTCTTCCATTAACGTTGAATTGCATGCATGTATGTTGTCACCCACATCTCTTTTTCTATTGAAACCCATCTCAATGCACGACTTGGACAAAGCTTGGGCAACTATGACCCCTAGCGTTGTAAACACTAAATTTTGCACTTAATAACTTAGGTTTGCAATTAGTTTTGGAGACTAATGGGATGATTTTAAAAGTTTAAACTATTTTTTTGACAAATTCAAACTCACACCATAATCATGTCTTAAATTACTTTAAAAGCACCTTAGAAAACTTTTGCTTCAACTCTACAAAGGTATCTTGTTTCGATCTTTATAATTTTTTTAAATATAAAGAAATTGTACATAGTTTTATATGATTGAAAAGTGAATTCAAATATCTGTTATATATATACATATTATAGACTCAAATACAATAAATATTTAAAAAGATATAACTAAAATATGGAGCATGTGTTGAAATTTGACATACTTTAAGTATTTTTAGAATATATGAAAAATACTTGAATTTTGAGTGAAACTAGTTTCATTTGAAAGTAAACTTTCTAATGGTTTCAAAAAATATTACACAATTCCTACATGTTAGGGAAAATTCATGCAAGCTTATTATAGGCACAGTGGAAATTTAAAACTTTTTCCTCAGATAAAATCATATCTTGGTTAATTAATGTAAAAGAAAACTAATTAAAGGAATAAATTGTTATACCTTCAAGATCTTGGAATCGAAATCACAAGGTTCTCAAGTACAAAAACTAAATCCTTTAAGCACCAAGCTGGATTGTAGGAGACTACAAGCTATCCAAGTGACAACTTCCAACAGTAATCCACATGAATGATGATTGCATACAACTCCAATGAAGGACGGGGATGCTTGTGCTTGCACGACCTAGTGCTAGCAAAGGGAGAGACCGTTAGGATTAATCACTCTTTCTCAAAAGGAACACAAAAGGTCAGCAAGGAGGAAGAGGGAAGAAGAAGTAGATATTTAGGACAGGTAAAGAAGAAGACGACACTCAGAGTTTCTTCTCCAAACCAATATCCAGGGCTAGCAACCTTTGTCAATTTCTCTTCTCTCCTTTCTCAAGGTTTCAAATGTGAATAGTGTCTCTCATGTGCAGCACAAGCATTATATTTATGGAAAACGTATTAATTTTAACCCTAATAATATTTGCATAATTTTTATGTTAATCGCAAAATTACCTTTAGACTAAATTGAAACTTTCAATTTAGTCCTTTATTTTAGATATATGCTTTTATTATTTATCATTGGTTAATGGAGTAAAGGGTCTTTTATTTTAGCAAAACTTTTATGTTTTTTGGTTTATAAATTACCTTGTTCAGATGAATAAACAACAAAAGTTTAGCTTATTTTTCTTTGTCTTGTAAGTGCTCCGTGTTCTACCATTTATGTTTGTTAAAAATCTTTTGAGAGTTATCTTTTTTAATTACAACTGGTCATCAAATATTTTCAAGAACTTCAATCAAAATTATATGTCAAATTTCTAGCCAATATCATCTTGCATTATCATTTACAATTGCATCATTAAAATTTTGACAAATGAGTTGAAAAATTACCTCTCCTGTATCATTAACCTAAGCTAAAGTTGCATTCATTGATGAGAGAAATCTAGTTGACAATGTCTTAATGGCTTAAAAATTGGTCAAAGGATACCATAAATCTAATCTTTCACCTAGACGTGCTTTGAAGATAGATCTTAAAAAGGCTTTTTACTCCCTTAATTGGAGGTTCATACTCAATGTTTTGGCTGCCTTGGGATTCCTAAGTATCTGTATCTCTTTGATAAATGCATGTCTTGTCTCTTTGTTAGGATTTTGAGATCAAATTGAATAAACTTTTGCCATCATTTTGTTGTGAATGACAACACGTGAAAAATATGGTTTTAAGAGCAGTCATGCTATCGATAATGCCAAGCTATCTTTTTTTTCTTTTTTGTATTGGCTTATCAAGCAGACTTAACTTATATATAAGTTGTGATTGGCTAATATAGGAGTTAATTTTATCTTTTGTTCTCTATATGTAAAAACCAAGTTGTAATATATATGAAAAATGGCAATGAAAACCGTGGTGTTCCCCCTGTTTCTTTCTTCTCCCTCGTTTAACAATTCTCTCTTTGTATAACTCTCAATGTTTATATAAATCTACATGGTATCAAAGCTTCTCTAAGTTCTTAAAGGGTTAACTAAGCCTCATCTTCCTCCTCTTAAGTCACAAAACAAGCTTTCTTCATCAAAACATGGTTTCAAGTGGTAGCACTTCATCTCTTTCACCACCGATCTTCAGTGGTGACAACTATGCTATTTAAGTAATTTAAATGAAGGCTTTCTTAAAAGATTTTGACCTTTAGGAAGTAGTAGAGCAAGGAAGGGAGCCTCGCGTACTAAGAGCTAACCCCACCATGAATCAAATGAGACACATAGTGAGGAAGTGGCCAAAAATACAAGGCCTTGTCATTTATTCACACTGCTGTGACAGATACAATATTCACAAGAATCATGCCTTGTGAAATAGCTGAGGAAGCTTGGGACAAGCTCAAGGAGGAGTTCCAAGGGTTAGACGAAACTTGAAAGATGCAAATTTTAAACTTAATGAGACAGTTTGAAGTGTTGAAAATGAAGGAAGATGAAGTTATGAAAAACTATGTTGATAAGCTAATGACGATAGTCAATTAAGTTAGGCTTTTAGGAGTTGAGCTTTCAGATGCTAGGATAGTGGAGAAAGTGTTGGTAAGCATTCTTGAGAGATTTGAGTAAAAAATCTCAGCTCTTGAGAAATCAAAAGACCTAACTGCTATGTTTTCATAAGAGCATGTCAATGCGCTTCAAGCCTCAGAGCAAAAAATAGCCATTAGATGTAATGATAACTCTATTATGTAGAGTTGTTTTGACACATTATGGGGACTTAAGTTTTTAGACCTTTGAGTTTTTAGGTTCATATTTTAGCATTTTAAATGGTTTTCTAATTTAAGTTAGATTACATGTTGAATACTTAAATTAAGTTATTTTAGTTCAATGTTACTTTATTTTGTTTTAATTTACTATAAGAAGAGTTAATGTCGATTTCTCTCATGGTTTTGTGCAGGATATGTGATGAGCAAGGTGTAATTGAGTCATAATAGCGTAAGTATGGTGAAGGCTTCACTCATATATATTGTAGTAATTTAAAGATAACTTGAGCTACAGAGGTCTAATTGATGTGGTTTTTGATCCATTGGAAAGTTAAGAGAATGAGATAAAACTTTCATGTTTACCACATTGCCCAGTTCAGACTAGATTGAGGTGAAATCATGTTCGAAGATGATAGATAGATGTAGTTTTGCACAAGGCAGCATGATGACCGAGGTCGTTGCTTTGAGTTACTCATGGCTGCAGTGCTGAAGGAGCTACCGCCTCAGCACTGGGAGGATCATGGTCGCGACGTTGAGCTGGTGGGGTTCACTATACAAATGACAGAGAGCAGAGTGCCGTAGAGCCACCAATGTTGACACAGTGTCAAAGAGTCAAGGCCACAGTGCCATCCTGATTTCCAAAAGTAAAATTTTGATGGAAAATTGGAAAGTAGGGCACCTTGCACTTATTTAAGGGACTTTTTGAGAGCATTCAAAACAGAAGATGGCAGTAGCTTTTCTGGAGAATTAGAGTTAAGAATCATGTAAGAAATCAAGAGCAATTGAGAGAGATTCTAGATCAACCAGGCTTCAACATTAGTTTATTTCTCTCCTTTGTGTTATTCTTATTTTCTTGTTTTGAATTCATGGCTAAATTTCTTTGGATAGTGTTTTATTTAGATATCATGAACTAATTTTCATTTTTAGGATTGTGGTGGATTTCAACATGTTGTCTGAATACTTGTTTTTTTGTTATTTATCATGAATGAGTATCGTTTTACTTATTTAAATATGTTCTTCATTGCCTAATAAACAATTAATTGATTTGTGAATCTAATTAAAACTCAACAAAGAGGTTTTAAGTTGGACTAAGATTCGAATAGTGTATGTTCATATCATTTAAGTAATCTGATTCGCGATTTGGGTAGACATACACCAATTGTCATATATAGCCAAATTAGGACATTTTCTTAATGAACTTAATTTAATTGATTCCTATAGACATATAGTGAACTAATTAAGTTAGATATTTGTGCAAGCATCTCGATGGAGACTTGTCCATAGCTTTGGATTCTATGTTAGTAAAACCACCCAAGAAAGATAATAACAAGGAAAGTTGATATCAAATGAAGTGTTGAATGAACCCATGATCTTAGGTCTTTAATCTACCTTTTTTTCTTAAGATATTTAATTTTTGTTGGTTAATTTAGTGTTTCTTTGAAATTTTGTTTTGATTAGCTTTTCAATTTTCGATTGCTTAAACAAGATTAATTTGTTATACAATTTTAATACTTAGTGAAACTTTATAAACAAATCCTTGTTGAAATGATAATTTGGACTTATTGTCATATTACTTGCTCAATACGTATACTTGCGTGTGCAAAATTGACAATAATTTTTTGACGCCATTGTCGGGGATTTTGTTGTCCTTATTATTTGCTAATATTAAAATTTTATAGATTAGTCTTAATTTAAGTTTTATTCCTTTGTTTTGCAGGTGTGTTCAAATTTGCAATTCAAGTTTTTATACTTAACTTCTCATCAGAAAAATACATATAATATACTGTTGGAAAGGTAATACAAAATTATGCATATCTATTGGAGATTTATTCATAATAAATTATACATTGGTAGTCAAAATTAAGCACAATCATGTTGGGTCATAATCCAAAACATACTTTCAAAATATTAAAACTCAATTCAAAATTCATCAAACTACACCAAACTTTATAGGCAGATTCTAGACATAATATTTTAACATAAACTTTACAATACAAAATTTAAAAATAAAAAAAATACCATTGATGACCCACCAAAAATAAGCAAACGTTCAAACATAAGAATGCATATAAATACTTAATACACAAATTAAAAAGATGAAAGCAAGCCAAAACCTGCCCTAATTTCATTGTTGGGAGGTGGGCCACTTTTTGGATGAATTTGTTCTCCTTTTCGAATCAAAAAGCTTGCTTTATAAATCATCTTTCATATTCCAAACATGTATACTACAACTATACAACAATATCTTTGTTCCCGTTATTATGGAGCGGCTACTAGAATCCTCTATGTTTAATTACAGGTTCTAAAACCCTTAAGTCTCATTGATGGTGCCTCAAGAATGCAAAGAATGAAAGAGTTTATGTTTCTATTTTTCTGACTTACTAAAGAACTAACGTTCTTTATTCTTGTATTTATTATATAGAGATAATATCTCTGTGGATACAGAGATACAATATTTCTGCATCTTAAGTGACTTGAGATTTTATTCTTTATAGTTAAGATATATATTATTATATAGATAATATTTATTTAAATTTAAACAAATTAAATTCAAATTTATATCCTATTTTGATTTTCTAATAAATTTTTTTTCCAATTATTTAATTAAAAAAAATATTATAACAATATTCAATATTAATTAATTAAATATTTATTAATTATTAATAAATAATTAACATAGTTTTATGTCATGTGGACGCACCACATCTAAATGCAACATATACAATACTATTATTGAATTAAACTACAATACCTTATTAGAGTTATATTATAATATTATTTGTTAATTAGAGTTAGACTATGAATAAGATTAGGATTAGTCGTACACACACACACACACACACATACCTATGTAATATACATAATTTAGATTTCTTAATATATAATTTAGATTTCTCTGTATTTTATTCAATTTGATATAATACAAGATTTTCTCATTTTCTAACATAGTATCAGAGCCATCTTGGTTGTTGGCAATCCTTGTTTCACATGTTCTACGAATTGACAACTCATGTCGCATGCTCTAGTTGTCCATATATTGACGTTTTCTACCACTGTAGTTTATGTAACACGTCCGATGCCACTTGTTTTCATAACATCATTTGTATGTCAACTCTTTTTATCATGTTTTGTCATGTCACTTATCACGTGTTTCACTACGTTTATTTTTTATGTCGTATTTCATCATGTCATCCTTTGTGTAGTGTTTTATCATATCACTTATCACATATTTCGTCAAGTATATATTTTATGTTACACTTCACCATATCACTTATTACCTGTTTCACCACGTTTATATTTTATATCGTTATTCATTACATCACTTATCACGTGCTTCACCATATTTTATCTTTTATGTCATGTTTCGTCACGTCATTTTTTGCACTATATTTTGTTATGTCATTACGTCATGCAACCTTTGGTAGATTTTAAAACTTAGTTTATCTTAGCTCTTAAACTCAAGTTGACATGTACCATAACATCTTGAGTTTAAGTGAGAGTGTTAAAAAAATTAAACAAATTATTTAATTAAAGTTATTTTATAATACTATTATCGAGTTAGACTAAAATATCTTTATAGATTTATAGTATATTACTGTTAGTTAATTAGAGTTAGACTATGAATAAGATTAGGATTAGCCATATACATATCTAATATACATAATTTAGATTTCTCAATATATAACTTAGATTTTTTTGTATCTTATACAATTTTATATAATACAAGATTTTCCCTCTTCTAACATAAAATTTAAATTATGTATGCTACATATATAGATAAATATATATAAAACTAATCCTAATCTTAGTCATAGTCTAACACTAACTAACTAATAGTATTATAGTATAACTCTTAACTAGATATTGTAGTATAATTAGTTATAATATTGTATAATAACTCTAACTAAACGATTTGTATAATTATCTAAACACTCTCCGTTAAACTCAAGATGTTATGGTCCATATCATCTTGAGTTTGAAAACTAAAATAAATAAAGTTTCGAAATCAATTAGCAACTGCATGACATAGTGAGATAAATGTGGTGAAATATGACACAAAAGATAAATGTGGCGAAACACGTGGCAAATGATGTGACAAAACATGACATAAAAGATAAACGCGACGAAACACATGATAAGTGACATGGAAAAACATAAGATAAAGAATGATATGGCGAAACACAACATAAAAGATAAATATAACAAAACATGACATTAAAGATAAACGTGGTGAAACATGTGGTAAATGATGTGGCAAAACACGACACAAAGGTTGAAGTGACGAAACATAGCATAAATAGTTGATATTCAAATGATATAACAAGAACACTTGGCAATGGACGTGACAAACAAACTGTATGTGAGACCTTGAATTTTTAATATAAGAATTAATTTGGAAAAGTTCCTTGTACCCAAGCCACATGTCTTGAAAAACTACCTTAAAACCCTTAATTGGAAGACCTTAGACTTATTTGGAAGTGTGAGGATAAATAAGGAGTTAAATGGATGAGTTTTGGAATGAATAAGAAGAATCTGGGAAAAAAGTATCGATACCTACAAGGAAGGTATTTATACTTATTCTTCAAAGTGCCTTGAGGAGCATTTTGTGTAAAAGTATGGACACCTCAAAAGGAAGGATCGATACTTAATACCCTGAATGCCTCAGAAAAGAATTCTATATGTTAAGTATCGATACTTATGCTAAAAGTGTCGATACTTGAGACGTGTGAATTTCAATAAGTATAAATGGGTGGCCACGATTTTGTTACTTCATTTTCTCCTTTCTCCCTCATTGACTCCCAAACCCTTTTTCCCTTTTTTTCCACTCTTTTCACACATTGCCTAATTTCACTTTGATCTAAGTTCATAACTCATTTATGGTAAGAATCCTATCTTTAAAACCTTCAAGATTATGGTTTTCAACTTAAATTCTCTTTTTTGGGAAAAGTTTCATTTTCTTTCATGTGTTAAGGTCTTCTATTTAGATCATAGAAGATAAGCTCACCAAGGTAAGTTCAAGTTGAAAATTGAGTAAAAAGTGTTATGAACTATGTTTAGAGGTAGTTGATGAGTTAAACCCAAGTGTTGGAAATAGGTATGAAAAATGTAAATAAGTTGAGGTAGACCTAAATCTAGAGGAAGAATTACTGAAAGTTGTTAGTTTATTAGCTAAATTTCAAGTTTTAAAAGAATGTTAGATTTTGATTATGAACCTTGGTTGTGTTAGGTTCCATTGTAACTCTTAAAGTTGATAACTAAAAGAGCTTGGCTAGATGGCCTTGGAATTATGTAAGTAACATACAATTGAATAGACTTGCATTGAAAGTTTTTTTATACAAGAAAAAGTATGAATAAATGATTTTAAATGATGAATGTTTAAGGATACGTATTGAATGATAGTGCTCATGATGCTTAAGTGATGTTGGCTCCCAAATGTTAAAAGTATGGTATATGTCATGTTACATACACACACACACATATACGTATGTATGTACGTATGTATGTATGTATTGTATAGGAAGCAAGCTCTTTTAAAAAAGAGTTCTATTAAATTTCAAGTATGTTGACACGTATGAAAGGTTAAAGTTTGATGTGTTGAAATTTATGATATTGTGATAACATAGTTGAGTTACATGTTATATGTTTTGTGCTATAAAAAATGTGAATGAGATGGAATGTTTTAGGAGGACTAGCTTTCACAAGGATGGTGGTGTTGTCCCACCTTTGAGTATCTTGATGGGGTGCACCTTAATATAACCTTCACAAGGATGGTGGTGTTGTCTTACTTGTGAATGGTAAGCAAGGATTGTGGTATGTGGGGATAGTGGCGTTATCCTCTCTGTGATTTTCGCTCGCACTGATTGAATCAAACTTAATGATTAGTGGCCTTACTAAAGGTGTTGAGTGCTTAATATGTTTTTTTTTTTTGAAAGGTGAATTTATTAGCCTCAAAAGCCATTAAATGCCATTGTTAATCTAAGGTTGTAACTGCCTAAGACTCCGTATGGCATTAGAAGATCAGCTCAAGCAAGAGAACTTGTACATTTGGTCAAAAAATTGTCTGTTTAAAGGTTTTTTTAACTATTTTACACAAGTCCTTCAAACAAACTCAAAACCTAAGAGTGTTTGCACTTCCTTAAACACAAAAAGAAATACAAAATAGAGTGTATGCAAATATAACATATCAATCTGAATCAGTCAAAGAGGCCAAACAATATATCATCAAATCAAAATGCATTAGAACCTCTAAAACTAACAAAATGAGACATCCATGAAGATAAGAGATTGTCGATCTAACGACTATTTCTTGATATAAGAGAGAAAGAGAAGTTGGAACCAACAGCAAGCAGTAGCATGGCAATTGAGCAACAAGCGTAGTGATAATCAGCCAAAGGAAACCAATCTAGGGGCAACCAAGACAACAATAGAGTAAACCAAGAAAACCATGATTAAGCTTTCAATTGCACTTCAAAACAAGGCCTCAAAGCCATGATCATAGCATAAGGTCTAAGAACATCATCATCCACACCCAAGACAAATCACCACCCTCCAAAAAGAATTTCGATCACCAACTCTATAGCCACTCACTCATGCTCCCTCATCTCACCCTCCCCCCCACCAAAATAAAAAAATGAAACTACTTCTCTATGTCAAGCAATCCTTTCCCCCCACGTTGTCACGTTTCCATATCAAAGCCCCCCTCCTCCTTACCCATATGACATCTCCCTCACTTTCAACCTTCTTTCAAAAAACCCATACAAACCTCTCCTTCATAAATCCCCCTCAAACCTCCTCACCCCTTCTTACCCCTTCCCACCCATCAACCACATTAATTCACCACAAATGAAAAAAGCAATTACAATTTGAAGTAGGGAAAACACGACAAAAATAATAAAAAAAACTCACCACTAACACTTTATTTCAAATATATTCAAAAATATTTAAATTATCCTTTTTTTTCATTTTTCTATTTCTCTTTTTTCTTTTTTCTTTTTTCTTTTTTCTTTTCTATTCCTTTCCCTTTTTTTCCCTTTTTTTTCTTTATTGTTTTCTTTTTCTTCTTTTTTTTCTTTTCAAAAATGTCCTAATAGGTACTAAAGAACACCCCATGGCTAACAGTGGCAACAGAAAGCTCCCTTTCATATCCTTCTATGATGGGTTGTTCCTAAAGTCCCTAAAATTGTCTTGACTCGTATCCTAAATCCCAAATTGTCTGATCACTCCCTTAAATCTTAGACACCCCCTCCCCCTCAATACTACCTTACAAATAACCCAATCCACATCAGTAAGAACTCTTAAAAAACATCTTTGATTCTCCATTCCTATTGTAATCCCTTCCTCAGCAAAGCACAAACAAAGAAAATCGACTCACCAATTCAAACTCAAGCAAGCAAAACAAAGAAAGAAGAACCTATACCTTTTTTTAAAAAAACCTATACAAACCCAAAATATTCCAACACTCCATTCCTTAAATCCAAAATCCTTCCGCTGCAAAGCATGGTTATCTTTAAAAAAAATGAAGCAAAAACATCTTTTTACTAGAAACAAAAAAAAACTCAATCATAGTCAATATCAGCAAAAACATTAAAAAAGAAACAAAACAGCCACCACCGAAACTTACACACATCCCGACTAGAAAATTTGTTTTCACGACTCAACCACTTCACTGTTGGGTTAATTTCTTTAAATTACTTTTTTTCTTTTTTCTTTACTTTCTTTTTTTTCTTTTATTTTTCCTTTCTTCTTTTTTCTTGCTTTTTTTTTCTTTCCTCTAATACTTACCTTAGTATCATTATAATGGAACCCTCTCAAAATCCTCTACTTTGGTACTCCCTTCGTTCCCTGCCAAACTTGCAAAACCTATTTAACACTAAATCAAAGAATTAGTGAATCATCTATGCAGTAGACAAAAATTGAGGCCCACCTAACCCTAAGAAAGTGTGTTTGATATGTTATTTGCATCTATGGAATGATTCAATAGATTGTTTGGGTAGAATGAGTTTCAAGTATGTTTGTAATGTTAATTACCTTGTAAAAGAATGTTTCTAATAGAAGTTTATGCTAAAGTGTCTTGGTTGAGAGTTTTAAGCTTGAAAAGTTGGTTTTGGACTTACAAATGCAAATTTATGAATGAAGTATCAATACCCTTGCAAGGGATATTAATACTTGTTCTTTAATATAGGCTCCAAAAGTGTTTTGGAGCAAAAGTATCGATACCTCCAACAAAGGTATCAATACTTTCAAGCCAAAAAGGTTCAAAAGGTCACTCTATGGAACATGTATCGATACCTATAATAGGAGTATCAATACCAAGAGTATAATTTCTCAAAATTCATGTGTTTTCAACTCATTTTAACTCAAGTATGCTTTCACACTTGGAGTAAAATCCTAATTGCTTTTGGAAATGATTCAATAACATTTGAAATAATTCGTTTATATGTTGTATT
Organism: Theobroma cacao; assembly: GCF_000208745.1. Taxonomy (NCBI): domain Eukaryota; kingdom Viridiplantae; phylum Streptophyta; class Magnoliopsida; order Malvales; family Malvaceae; genus Theobroma; species Theobroma cacao. The sequence goes on along the minus strand of NC_030850.1, from coordinate 26,437,515 downwards.
ACATGAGTTTATTCATAGATTTCGTTTCAAGACTAAAAGTGCGTGGTTTTAAAGAAATGGCATAGTTTTATAAATCTTCCACTGTATAATTACTTGTTCTCTTCTAATGTCCTTCACTGTTTTCAAAATTTATGTTCTGGTTTTCAGATTCGGAGGTTGCTAGATCATGGCTTGAGGAGGTTTATTCATATCCTCCTTTTGATAGGTACAGTACCATGGCATTCATTAGCAGTTACCCCACACTCAAAGTCACTTTGTTGTGTAGTCATGAGTTATTTTGTATATGCTAGTTGTATAGTCATGAGTTACTTTGTATATGCTAGTTGGGCAGTCATGAACTATTTTGTATGAGTTTAGATGTTCAACATGGATATTAATATAGCCACTAGTTGGTAATGTAATGAGAGTTATGTAGATGTTGTGTATTTTGGTATACAGTTTATGTATATATGTATATACCATTTTAGAGTTGTTATACATATAACCAAACAAGTCCACAATCATGTACAAATGGTAATGGTTTGACAGGTATATAACTAGAGATTTGCTTGGGCTTAATCGGCTTTGTCTATTAGGTCTATGTGTTGATCATGGCTTGAAATTGAATCATGACACTGTAGTGGTAAAAGATGTCAACACATAGACAATTGTAGTATAAGATAGGAGTTGTCGACGCGTGGAGCACGTGATCATTTTTCTAATAGATATGAATCAATTACATTATATGATATGGTGAAAGTTGCATGCCATCTTAAATAAGCATAGGGTAAACACTATCATCTAGTATTGACAATTGATTTTGTTTGAAATACTCATAATCAAATCAAATAATAAAATTATTTAATATTCATTACTCAAAATTTCTTTTGCTAATTAAATACTTCGTAATTGAAAAAACTTTGTGAATACTCAATAGGAAAAAGTGTGTTACTTTTATAATTGATAATTCTATTTTATAGAATTATTTTATTCTAATTTTGTTATTAAATATCAGCTAAGTCCTCAATTTTTAATTATAATTTACTTATTTTTAGTTGTTTTTATAATTAGGTTACTTTTAATTTAGTTATTTTAATTTTATGTTATTCATGTTAATTTGGTTATTATTTATTAGTTTTTATATTTCTTTTGTAGGATTAAAAGTGATTGGGCTTAATTTTGGAAAGTAAGGTGTAGACAGACCCAAAATCTGCTTGCATATGCTTCAGTATTTTGGCCATATCTCGAGCTACAGGACTCCAAATGATGCGATTCTTAGACCAGTGCAAAGCTAAGAGACAGAGCTACAACTTTTATGAAGATCACTTTACTCAGTTCTGCTTTAAAGATAGAGAAAATCGCGTCAAAAAAATAGCTAAATGTACTGTGCCGGGAATTGAAAATTGTAAAAATTGATAATTGATTTTTGGGCCTTTTAGTATACTTTTAAGCCCAATTAAACCTTAGGTCAGCTTAAGGAACTTTAGGTTAAGTTTATTAGTATAAATAGGATATGTTTAACAACATGAGGAAGAGAACTTTTGAGAGATTCAAGAAGTTACAAGTTGAGGCTAAAACTAGGAGATCAAGGTGGAAAAATATTGTTTTGTTTTCTTCCTTAGCTTTTATCTTTCTTGATACTTTCAATTGTTGAATTTTATACAATGTTATTTTATTTTGCAAGTATGAGTAGTTAATTTTCTTTTTCTATGATTGCAATTGAACTCACATGTAGTCTAAGTTTTTAACCTCTTTCTTGCTTATTTTAATGAGATTTGAATTATTTATTTCAATTTGTTCTTACTGCTTTTAATTGCCTGATCACTAATTAAATTGACCTAGGACCCTAAACAAACTTGGAAAAGGGAGTTTAGAGTAGACTAAAATTGGGATAGCATACGATCAAATTAATTGATTTGCGTATAGGATAGGGATATACTTATAGGCCGTATGTAGCCAGATTAGAGCTTGAACTTAAAGAGTCTGTTTTAATTTCAAATCACATAGGGATATAATGTTTTGATTAAAATAGATATTTTTATAGGTTGAGTCAGGAGACCCTTATAAATAATTTAGGACTCTAGGTTAGTAATTCAACCCATTGAAATAAGTTAAGTAAGAGAGGTAAGAATTAGATGAAGTGTGAGGAATATTGTAATCCTAGGCTTGTTTGATTTGATATTATCTCAAGTTATTATTTTGATTTTTCTTATTCGTTTTAATTTTAGTTTTAATTAATTATTTAATTTTGATTATTTGGATAAGATTAAATTGTTCTAATTTTAATACTTAGTAAAGTTTTAGATTAATTCTTTGTGGGATCGATACCTTACTAATATATTATCTATTCGATACGTATACTTGCGTAGTAAGATTTTAACTGACAATAATAAAAAAAATCAAATAATACATTTAGTCTATGTACTCTGTTAAAATGATAAATTTAATCTTTATGCAATAATTTATTAAAATTAAATCTTTATTATTTTTAAAAATTGACAATACCAATCTAATCATTAATGGTGTTAAAATTTCTCCATTATTTATATTGACATAATATTTGTCTATATTAACATAACATTAAATTTGATGGCATAACATCCAAGAATGATGTAATAATTATTATTTAGGAATTAAACCTATTGCTTTGATAAAGCACAAAGATTAATTGCATGATTTGACTTAAAATAAATAAATGTTGAATATCATGAAACAAATATAAATTTGAATAAAAAATAAAATGAAAAAGCGAAACCCAAATGAACATATATTATACTAAAAAAACGAATGAAGGGGTGGGTCCAGAGTGGAGAGAGAGGTCAGAAGCGTGAAGACTTCGAAAGAGGGAATGAAACACGGACACCGACACATGTTCAAATTCTAATGATGCTCCAAAATAATGTGCAAAAATTGATTGCGTTGCAGATCACAAAAAACGGGGACCCACGAAATTTGACATTCGATCTCTCTTCTCAAAGGAATTTCGGAATATCTATCAAATAATGCCACCCAGTTTGGAGATCATCAGCAGCAGCAGCATAATATCATCAACAATTTTCAGTTTGGAGAGCTTGTTGAGATCAAAAGAGAGATGTTTGGGTGCAAATGCTTCTACTGGAATAAAATGGACCAGTTGTTCCCTTGTGAGCCTGAAACCTTCTCGCTTCCAGCCCCGCTTCCCCAATGGCCTCAAGGTACTCAATTTTCCATTTCTAAAACAGTTTTGCGTTTTTGAATTTCGAGTTTTATTTGTTTCCAGTTATTTGGCTGATGACTTCGCTTCTTCTTTTTTCCTTTCTGGGTTTCTTTTTGGTTGATTGGATTTCTGGGCTCAAGTTTTTGTTGCATTTTTCTGTGATTGATGGGTGATTCAGGCATTGATTTTTTACTTATTACCAGAATGAAGAAATTATAACTAAAAAGAAAGAAAATTTGACCTGCAACGGGGCCCTTACATTTGTTTCGTTAAAGATGCAAATTGATGTGTGAGTAGATGGCATTCGTGATCAGTTTGGGTGCTGGAAAGGTGGGATACTGTTTACCCTTGTAGAATGAATTGCAAAATTCAGCTTGTACTTCGGAATTTGAGTATAGTTTGGAGCTGAGTTATAAGTTTTTTTTTTCCCTCCAATACTTGAATGATTTGATTTATTTAAAAGAAAGCAGGAGAAACTTTGCTATAGTACGTAAAAGGAGCAGCAAAAGTAGAAGCAGAAACTGGAAAATACAGCCAACAACAAGATTGAAATGCCTAAACAAATGACAAAGTCAGAGAAACTTCTCAAAGAACAACAACCATTTGCCTGCTAAGATTTAGAACCTAGCTCTACCAAAGAAGTCTGTTTGGCTAATTTGCCACATTTGAAAAGCAATTGCGTTTTACTCTAATGGTATCACCGATGGAATCTTACCATACAGGCATATGCTATTATGCTTCTCCTTTCAATGATATAAGTTTAAGGACCAAGAAATCTTGAGAACTACAGCTTTGAAAGATCTCCCTTTTGAAAAAATTTTATCCCCGTAGAACTCTGCTTCCTAATCCCCTGCTGATCTTTGTATCCGAGAGGCTGAAATAGTCCTAAACTTTACCTCTTTTGAGCAAGGGTGGGAAAATCATAAATGGCTGGTTCCTAGTCTCTTTAAAATTGCTGCAGAAAAAGTAAGCAGTGCTTGTGACAGAAACAACTCAGATATAAAACCTGTGCAGTGTAGGAAGTCTATCTAATATGGTTGGACAGTATAAAAAAAACATTTGATGATTTGGTGCTGGAAACAAATCAGTTTTTTCCTGTGAATTCTTTGTAGCTTATGCTGCAAGGACCACCAAAAGTGTACTCTGATTATTCTTTCGTATTTTGGTTGAACAATAGCAAATCTAATTTCCTAGAACTGTTTCATTTGTTATTTTGTTTTCTTTTCCTTCTCTTTATCTGTTGCTTCTATTTTCTATTTTGTTTATTTATATTTTAATAAGCTAAGCTTTAATAAATCGTGTCTGTCTATGAAATATTGTTGACTTCTTCAATCCTGTATTATGGTCTTCTTTTTTTTCAAAGAACATTTTTCATTGTATGATTGTTACTTCAGTGGCTTTTCTTTCTTTTTTTTTTATTGCATTCAAAGTAAACAAATATGATATGTCAAGTGTTTTTCCACAATTATTTTTGGACTTTCCTCTTATGTTTGAGTAGCGTTTCTTTGTTTCATCATTTTTGACTTGACTCTCCTTCCCTTAGCATGTCAGCTACATATATTAGGGTACATTATTGAAACTTCAGTGTTGATGTGATGTTTATATGCTGCAGAGTAGAGGCTGATAAAATGAAATGTTAGAAGACTTTTGCTTTTCAAATCAAAAATTCACTTGGGCTGATGTGGTTTAGTCTTTTGTTATCCTTTTGAATTTGATTTATCATGTAAATGTCTTAATTGCCTGCCTCCATTTTCAGGTCAAGGATTTGCTTCTGGAAAAATAAATCTTGGAGAACTTGAAGTTGTTAAAATCTCAAGATTTGAGTTCATCTGGAGCAGCAACCTATTACGGGACAAGAAAAAAGGTGTGACATTTTATGAACCAGTTGGAATACCTGATGGATTTTATAGCCTTGGGCACTATTGTCAATCTAATGACCAGCCTTTAAGAGGTTATGTTCTTGTTGCTCGGGAAAAGCCTTTCGAATCAGAAGCTGCTCATTTCTCTGCCTGTGTTGCCTCACCAGCCCTTAGGGAGCCCCTTGATTGTTCTTTAGTTTGGAGTTCAAATGGCAGGAGTGAGGAAAGCTTTGAAGGATGTGGCTTTTTCTGGTTGCCCCAGCCTCCCGAGGGTTACAAGTCCATGGGCTATCTGGTCACTAACACTCCTAAGAAGCCCAAATTAGATAAAGTGAGATGTGTTCGAGCTGACCTGACAGATAGATGTGAAAATTATCAAGTTGTACATAATGGCCATATGAGATTTTCAGAATTTCCATTTCAAGTTTGGAGCACAAGACCTTCTCATCGAGGGATGCTGGGGAGAGGTGTTTCTGTGGGGACTTTTTCTTGTGGTAGCTTTTGGACACCTGGGCAAGAACTGTCTATTGCATGCTTGAAGAATTCAGATCCTACACTACATGCAATGCCAAACTGTGATCAGATTCATGCACTAATCAACCACTACGGACCTACTGTCTTCTTTCATCCTGATGAGATCTACTTGCCATCTTCTGTTTCATGGTTTTTTAAGAATGGAGCACTTCTGTTCAAAAAGGGGGACTTGGAAGGTGAGTGCATTGATGTTAATGGCTCAAATCTACCAAGTGGCGGAAGAAATGATGGGGAATTTTGGATAGACTTGCCAAGTGGTGATAGGAAAAATAATGTCAGACTAGGGAACTTGGGAAGTGCTAAACTTTATGTTCATGTGAAGCCAGCACTTGGTGGGACTTTCACTGATATTGCTATGTGGATTTTCTGTCCCTTTAATGGACCTGCAACACTTAAAATTGGTATTATGGATATTGCACTTAGCAAGATTGGACAGCATGTGGGTGATTGGGAGCATTTTACTCTCCGCCTATGCAACTTTACTGGAGAGCTCTGGAGCATATACTTCTCTCAGCACAGTGGTGGTGTATGGGTGAATGCTTATGATTTGGAGTACGTACAAGGGAATACAGCTATTGTTTACTCATCAAAAAGCGGACATGCAAGCTATCCTCATCCTGGGGCTTACATTCAGGGTTCTTCAAAACTAGGAATTGGTATTAGAAACGATGCTGTTAGTAGTAATTTCTACGTAGATTCAAGTACTCATTACGAACTTGTTGCAGCTGAGTATCTCGGAGATGGGGTTATAGCTGAGCCTGGCTGGTTGCAATTTATGAGAGAATGGGGTCCAACTATTGTCTATGATTCTAGAACTGAGTTGGATAAATTTATTAATATTTTGCCTGTGATGCTTCGATATTCAGTGGAGAATATTTTTTATAAGCTTCCGGTTGAGCTGTATGGAGAGGAAGGCCCTACTGGGCCTAAGGAGAAGAACAATTGGGTAGGCGATGAGAGAGGCTAGTTTTGTGGTGGCCTCCAATCTTGATGAAATATTGTTGTTATTCATCTGCTGCTGTTGCGGTCACACTACAACCAATAGTAAATTATGTTCATAGCAGGTACTATGATTTTGTATATTTGTCTTCTTTTATACGTATTTGAGATGATAGTGTCGGGCTTCTCTATGTGTACTAGTAATCCAGATGGAGGAAAGAGATTGCGGGTTGCTGTGGGTTTCTGTATTTTGAGTATGATGATGGATATGGATTGGAGTTCTGGAGATTTTGTTTGAATCACATAGAAATAGAATTATTAGAATGTTCCAAAATACTATTCCAAAATGTATCTACAACTCTTGTATGATAGCCAACAAGGGCTAAGAAAAGTATATATATATGGACTTTGAAATTCTACAGGATTGCTCCAAGTGATTTCCTCGTTCTTGTCTTAATATTGTTTACTTTTTCTTTCTACAGTGCAGCAAATGTTATTTTGTTTTCTCATATCAGTGGATAGAAGGAAGCCCGTGCTGGAACAAGTTCAACCTTAAAGAGTGTTACAACTTAGGATCGAGAAGCCTTTTTATTGGGTTGATTTATGTCATGTAATTGGGAGAAATTATCTTTCAAGTTATTCTTTACGTGGTAGTTGGGTTCATCTGATGCTGCACTTGATTAATCAACTATGCAAATATAATTAGAATTAACAGTGGTGTCTCCGACACTGGCCAAATGAATTGGATGAGAGGTGCTAACAGCCAAATTTCTTAAATGATATGTATCGTCAAAACTCCAAACCAAAAATCCTACAATAAAAAATTGGTGGACAATAAACAAAGATTGGGTCCTAACTCAGCCTGTTGCAACTAATTTCACAAGCCCATTGAGCAAACAACGACAAGTCGGGAGCCCAAGCTTCCTTCTCTGAGTTTGTACCGAGTCGAGCTATCCATTCGAGTTGACTCCAAGCAACATTCCACACGGTCACACCCAAAACAGAAACAGAAACAGAAACGAAGGACAAGCTTTTGAGAAGGGTTGCTGACCCATTTTGGGGGGCATAACAAAGAGGGATATGATGGCAAGAAGGTTGGTTTCTTTCTTCAAGAATTCTCCATCTTCGAAGGTCTCAAGGTACCCTTTTCGCCTTAGCTTTTTCACTCACTTTCTTTCGTTTTGAGTTTCAAGTTTTAGCATTTCGTTTTTTGGATTGAGTTAGCCATTAATGTTAAGTACCCATTAATCTTCATCGAGTTTTTGTCTGATATTGAAATTGCATTAGTACACAAAACGGGGGAAATCGAGAAACTTTAATTTATTTACACATTGGTTTGTTGATAAAAAGCTTGCCCAAAGTTGCTTTTTAGTCTCAGTTTCATATCCAAGACTGAGAACTAGAAATTCAATGTTCATATAGTTCCTTTTGAATTTTGTGTTGTCACACTGGTTTTCGGTCCATACAAGTTGAACTTTTTGTTCAAGTAACCTTAACATTTTATGTAAGAGATAAGTTAAACTTGATCGTTGGTGACTGCAGCACTGGAAATTCGGTGAATGAAGAAAAGAGCAAGTCTTTTGTTCGTAAAGCAGTGTCTTTTGTCTTGATTACTGTAACGGGTGGTGTCGCCTTGAGTGCTCTTGATGACCTTGCCATCTACCATGGTTGTAGCAGGTATGTTCCATTGCATCTGGAACTGCTATTTAGTTTTATTAAGGATTTTTCCTTTTCAAAGGTGGAAAACAAGATTGTCACATTTGGCTGAGCATGAAACAATGTAGCTTTCACTATGTTTTCTTGGTTAGTGCTTACTGTATTTGTGGTAATTTTAATATGTAGATTAATCAAATATGAATTGCTACAGTGAGAGTTAATCCTTGCAAGACCTATCAATGATCTTTTAGTGGCCATGATGAGATGTTACTGCATTTTCTTTTTAATTTTGCCTTGTGTTTTCTCCCTTGATACCATCTTTGTTGTGAAACTGAAAAACTTGATGGTGCATATTAGGGTTTAGATGCTCAAAAACTCTCATGATTTGTCCTGGTGGCATGTGTGTGTGTGTTTGTGTTTTTCTAATTATGAGTGTTGAGTAATGAGTATACTTGCCCTACATGCTTCTCCTAGGTATTCATTTACATTAATACATTTAGAAGACTTAGGACAGCATGTTGTAATAGTCATTGTTGCTAGTGATTGGTTATAGCAACACTCTAAGCCTTATACAGCCTCTGTAATTCTTGTTACACCTTGTTATTCCTTCATTGTGGATGACTTGGTTTTATTGAAGCTTTTTCCCTATGAGGTTCTACAATATAGTTTTGGATAACATAATATGCTGTTGAGTCATTTGTGGCAGAGAATCAGTTGATGAATGGAGGTATATCTTAAGATTTCCTTCAACCGTATTCTCATTTAGGTTTTGAACTCCCACACTGAACATAGGTTGTGAACCATAACTTGCAGCAATAGACTTGTACATTAGGTTCATACAGAATTTTTTCCTTGAGACTAGCAGAATCTGTCATATTATGGTTGCATGATCTTGAAAAGTGTCAAATTTCTCAGTTCAATTTCCTACTGTAATAAAGTTAAAATAACCAGAGATTTATAATAATGGTGGTATTTATTCCATAATGCAGGAGGATTAGAAATGCCTTATGTACTTATGATGGAGGATTGTGTTCAACATGCTAATTTTTTATTCTCTTCTGGATGTAAACAGAAGAAGAGAGGAAATTCATTTGTGTCTTATCACACAGATTTTATGATATGAAAGGAAGTGTCAATGGTGCACCTGCAAAATTAAGTGTACCTTGGATCTATTGTGGGCTCAGAAAATATACGCTGAATGCTTAAGTACTTGAATGCTGTTCTGTGTCTTAAATTAAGTGATGAAACTATCCAGATGGCTTTGATAGAGATGCCTGCATATAATTATATTACTTTTTTTTGCAGAACAAGGCATCAGTACATTCTTTGAATTAGATAGTATTGTTGCTTATCTTCTTGTTTTATGGCCTTGTTCTGCATAATGTTGTACTTGAGCCCCTGCAACATAGGTTTGGTGGACATAAGATATTGTTACAAGATTGGACAAAGGGATAGTTTCTATTTTCTTATTATTTCTAGTTTCTAATGAAATAATGACTTTGTTCCTTTTTCTTTTTGTAGTAATAACAAGTCCTTTTTCCCTAGTGTGACACCTCTTTGTCTTTGTTTAGCAACCTCAAAGGGTGCATGTTTTATTATTAACTATCAGTAAATTGATGTCTTATATTAGATTTTCTTCACATTCTCACTTTCCATTTTGCCTAATAATTTTTCAGCAAGGCCATGGAGAAAGCCAGTAAGAATCAGGCAATTATAGATGCTATTGGGGAGCCGATTGAGAAGGGACCATGGTACAATGCTTCGCTTGCAGTAGCTCATAAAAGACATTCTGTATCTTGCACATTTCCCGTCTCTGGACCACAAGGCACTGGAGTATTACAATTGAAGGCAGTTCGCAATGGAGGTTAGTATCATCTGCTTCATGAACTTGCGTACATCTTCTGTCTTTTTTTTCTTGTTTAAGCTCTCAAATCCCACTCATTAATTACATGCCTAAAAGCCTAATCCCTAAAAATCACTCACCTTTGATGTATCATTTATTGGTTGGCTTGCAAATCTAATTGGATTTACTCAAATTCTTAGAGGAAGCCTTGTAAAATAGCTTCCAACTGGAAAGTGCTATATTAGCAGTTTGTGTTTTTCTGAGCAAATTGTCAGTTTAAACTCTCTTAGTCCAAATAATTCATTAGTCGGAATACTATTCTGTTTGAACCTGATGCCATTTTGAAATGGGGTTGTTTTGCAGATGATAATTGGTATTCCTATATTCTGCCTCAGGACTGGGAAATCCTAATCATGGAAGCTCTCCTTCATGTTCCTGGAAATGAAGAGAAGCAGCAAACATTACGAATTAGTCTCTTAGAAAAAACCCCTTCTCCAGCTTGCATAGCATGCACTGAATGCAGGCCTCAGCAATCTGAGAAGAAATGAGAACCAATAGCAAGGAAGTAGTGAACTTTTTTCTTCCCTTTGGAGTCCCCTCTCATTGTCATGCTGGTATCATCAGTTGATGAGATATCATAAGAAGACATCCATATCTCATGTGTCCCTGGAAAAAATAAAATTTGTTAAAATTTTGGCATTCTTTTTGTAGCATAAAAAATATGGTAAGAGAAAGACCAATTGATTTTCATCTTCAGACAGACAGAATTCATTAACATTCTTTTGAGAGGGATTCATTTGTCTGTTGAAGGTGCAGTGCTAGTGCCGGGGTCACACAACCCTGAAAGGCAAAATGTTGAGTCCCTTGTGATATTTGAATATGAAAATCCATTTTTTAAACTATATTTGCAATTTTCCATATTCCTCCATTTTTCATTTTCTGGGAAGCTTATATAAATAATGTTTGAATGCAGCGACTGTTACCCTCTGTAACGAATTCTCTCTTTTCTTTCTATTGAGAACATTTTGTTTCTCTCACAGAATCATTAAAATAAAATAAAACAAAATAAAATGGTGGGTATGTATGATCCTTTATTTTAAATTCTATGCAAGTTAATCATGTTCTAATATAAAATAGTATTGAGATTATATGACATGATTTTTTTTTTTTTTAAATGTTAAATATAAATAAATGTAAATGTTCCTTGTAGTTGTATAGGAAATATCTAATCCTATTTTATTTTGTTTATTTTTTTATTGGAAGTTTCATAATTGTGCTTTTTTTTAATACTTAATTTTCTTTTTTTTTATGATTTTCAATTGTATAAAAAATAATATTTTTTATATTAAATAAAATAAAATCGAAGTTTTTGTTTTAAATTTCACAAAAATCAAATGAAAAACAAAATGAAACAGAATGAGTATTAATTTAATATGTAGAGCTAGATATTTATTTTGTTCATAAGATAAGATTCTTAAAAAATAATAATAATAATAATAATATATGTATTTTTCTTAATATTTGTAATTACCAAAATTTTGTCATAAGTAGGGACCATATCTGTTGATTTGTGAACATAAATTCCCCGTTCATATTGATTTCCATAATGACAGAAAACCGCCTTCGCTTTCCAATTAAATCTGATGCTAACAAATACCAAACCCAAGACAGGTGTCACAATCAGAGAACTAAAGCTGTCACGTGGCAGAGAACCAGCAGGAAAGGCGTGGAAACATATAATGATTCGAATGTATTCAATCATGGCTGGCTTAACTCTCTCCGCCATTTTTCCCCCCCGGGTCCCACCCTTTCGAACCGCCTATCTAACATAAAAAAGTAAAATGAAAATCTGGGCCAGCGTGGACTCTGTCTCCTGGCCTCCAGACACGACCGTACGCCGTCAATATCAGACAAAAACTACTGACTCCAATCAGAAGAAAAGCCAGTGTTCGATCTTGCATTCTTATTTTTATGTTATTTTCGGACCTGAAAACCATCTATAAATCGGAACTCAAACCTGGTTTATAAAAAGAAAGAAAGGTCTGTATGGACGTTTGATGTGGTCTATGTCTGTGTCGAGCTGTCCCTGTATTTTTCATTCAAAACCCGTGTGCTTTGCTTTGAGTTTGAGCTTCTCAGGGTTGGCCCTTTTTCGGTGTGGTCCCTTACTTGTGATAAATACGGGGTGGGGTCCCACGCTTCCAACGTGTCGAGCCTTCTGATGTTTGGTCCCACCTTGTCGGCTTGTCGTTGGGTGCTTGTCGGACATGGCCCCATCTTCTCGATGCCCATCCACGGACTCTACTCTACAGTCTTCTCTTTTTCATTTCTCGCGATATGAGATATGCATTTCTTGGGTATATAATATAACCATTATTGATTTTAAAAATAAAAAAATAATACCTTTGAATAAGGAATTTATTCTTTCCGATACAATAGATTGTACAGTTGTTTCTTTAAAATATTTAAATTTTTATCTTATAGGTGATCATATGTGATTATATTTACATTTAATATCTAAATAAATCTCTAAATTATTTTGAAAATTTTAAATAAATTATTATTTTTTTATTATCATTCATCAAGTTATTATTTTTTTTATTTTTAATTAAATAAACGTTTACAATTAATGATTGATTAACCATTGTTAATCAAAATATCACTTGACATATTAATTTATTATAATAGATAATGACGTAGCACGTTAATATAATATTTTGATATTCACTCTTCATATCAACGTCATATTAGTACCACATCAGTATAAAGTAATAAAAGATATTTTGCCAAATAGTAATTAGTTAACTTTTAATTATAAATACTTATTTGGTTTAAAATAAAAATATAAAAATTTAATTAAATGTAATAAAATAATAATGATTTATTTAAATTTTCTTTAAAAATTTAATAATTTTTTCAAGCATTATGTTTTTATTTCTTTTATTGAGAAAAAGAGATTTAACGCAACTCTTTTACTAAGAAATACATGCATTGACTTGAATATTCACATATCAAATTGCAATTTTATATTTATAAATAATTTTTGTTTGGGCTACTTGAGTTTTATTTTACATCAAAATAAATGCAAGTAATTTGAGCAAGTAGAATACATGCTTTAATGTTTTAGGTAATTTGACTAAAAAAAATAAACCCAAAATTGGGGTGAGAATGTGGTGTGATTAATGAAGAGCTATCATTTTGTATGGCTATTTAAGGTTAAGCAAAGTCTATGATGACCATTTCTTCTTATACCAATAAAGGTAGTGTTGAGAAAGAGATCATAATAAAAAAGTGATCTTGGTAATAGGTATGCACTGACCACAAAACACGGCTCGTCTGGCCTTCTTTAGTCATAGTCTGTGGTAAGTTCTGAAGTGAGGTTGAGTTCCACAATCTTCTGCTTTTTTCTTTCCCTGCATATGTACATGTCTAGAGAGAGTGCCTCGAGGTCTGTATCACAGTGTCTTTTGCATGTTACACATGGTGGCTTTATAGAGAGTTGTGCAAGTTTATCTTCATTTATCTCTCCATATTCCCAATGGGAACCACTCATGAGGATTAGAGATTCTTTCATTGTATTCTTTTAATGCTGCTTTTATTTAATCATGATATGGTCTAAGTGTCTTGGGGAAATAATCCCAAGACATTTATGCTTCCAATGAAGGCTAGATATGATCTAGAATAGTATTGTTATGTTGGCATATACACTTTGAAATGTTCTGTATTCTTGATCAAGTTCCCTGATATTGCAATGGAATGATCTGTATGCCCATGCAGAGGGGAATGTGCCAAGCTGGGTGGTTTTTCCATGTGTGACAAAATACCAAGGCTTGTAGAGGATAAATATGACAACATATTTTCTTTTTCCTGCCTCTGATGTGACTAATTCCTTCCAATATGGGAGCAGATAAAACCATGTGAGGAAATCTACAAAGTCCTTTCTCCATGTTTCTATTTCTTCTTTAATTGATTGTTCTATGAATTTCAAAAAATCCATAATGTGGAGTTGGATACCAATGTGATATTTATGGGTCAAGTACTAGAATATCCATTTTAATTTTTCTAAAAGCTCCATGAATTCATAGTAAAAAGGATGGATAAAGGGATATTTTGGGTGAAGACCATAAAGTTTGAGGATAAGACCACCATACTTATGAAAGATTTAAATTTGGTATTCAAAAATTAGTTGTTCAATCTTTTGGTGGAATGTTCCTACCTGTACTTGTTTAAGTACTTCATGTGGGTAATCTAGATAGAGATTTGGTGCCACTATGGTAGAGGATGAGGAAGATAAGGATGACTCAGTGATATAAGTGCCTGGTTTAGGTGTAAACTTGAAAGGTTTTAGCCTGAACATTAGGATTTTAAGGTCTTAAGATAGTCTGGACAGAAAATTTGTAAGTTTATTTTTGTCTGCTTTGATATGTTTGGTATCAAAAGAGTACTTTGAGAACCATTTTGCCCATCTTAGCAACTGAGAATGTGGAACTGCCTTCTGTTTGCACTTGAGCATATTTTGTGGAAATGAATACATATCCATTTCAACCACAAAATGGTGTCCAGTTAAATGGAACTTGAATTTAGAGATTGCCCTTATAACTGCCAAGATTTCTTTGAAGGTCAAATGATAGTGCATTTCAGAATTTGAAAATCTTTCACTTTTGTATGCACATATCTATCGCTTTCCTTCCTTTTCTTAAAAAAGTACTACTCCTTAATACTTATCATTGGCATCTGTTTGAAAGATTCTTTACCATTGGAAGGAATTTGGAGAGGTTTCAAATTCTGTAGCCTACTTTTGAGTTTTTGAATGGCCTTGATTTGGGAGATTCCCCATTCTAGAGAGTTTTTCTTTGGCATTTTTCTTAGAGGGTTAATGTATTTCAAACGATTTTGAACAAAATCTCTGAGATAGGTAACAATTCGAAGGAATTGTTGAACTTACTTTTTTGTGAGGTCTTGGTCTAAAAATTTGATTAGTTCTTGAGCAATGTGAGGGTTTGGCTGGTATTTTCCTTGGTTAATATGCATTCTAAGGAAGTCGATCTCTTACTTGAATACTTGCATCTTTTTTTTTTAAGGGCATGATTCCATATTTTAAGACCAATTTGTGAAATGCTAAAGGAATTGAATGTAGGGTTCTTCCTCTAGGCCGAATAAAAGGATATCATCTATATAAATAAGAGCCTAGTCCATTATGGGATGAAAGATTTTTATCATTATCTTTTGAAACAGTGATAACGCCGTTTTGAGCTCAAAATGGTAATACAATCCATTAGTAGTGATGGTTAGGTATGAAGACCCTATTTTTGGCCTTTCTTCAAGACAAATACCTAATTGCTAGAAACCAACATTGAGATCAAATTTTGAGAAAACTCTTGCATTGGCAAAACTTGAGAAAATGGAGTTTCTATTATGCAATGAAAATTTGTCATCAAGGAGGAATTGATTAAAAGGCTGGTACTTGATGACTAATTTCAATATACGTCTAACTTGTTTAGCTCTCTTGTTAACATACAAAGCCTGGCATGCCATTGAGAATTAGACAGCTCAATTAACCCTTGCTACTATAATTGTTTACATTCTTTTTCAGCTAGCTTCTAGTGATCTGGGTTCATTCTTGAATAACTGGCTTTGGTAGGATTAATGTCTTTATTAAGTTTGAATGATAGCTTAATAAAGAATTCTTCGTTCTTTCATAAACAATTAATGCATTTGAGAAGGAACTTTGAGTGAGAATTAGCACATGTTTTCCCTTAGAGCATATCAACTATCATTTGGCCTTGATCTGATGGTTGCTGGAAATAATAAAATCTAAGAATTTGTACAAATGGTTTGAAAAAATATTTGTACCTTATCCTTTCAAGAAGAATCTGTAAATGTTGACACTAATAATAAATGTCAAAACCTATGATGATAACTTTACTAGGTAGTTCCGACCTATGAACCTGGGTAGTGATAAAGCATTGGAGAAAAAACTGGATAGTAACAAGCTTACTGATCAGATGTGTAGTGAATGTTTGATCTAAAGTAGTTTTGAAGTGTCTTTCATTAGGTATCCAGAATTTTGGGAGAAATATTTGAGAATCCATTACTGTTTCTGTTGCTCTGGTGTCGAAGAAGGCTATTGCTAGAATAGGTTGGCTATATTTTGAAAGGTAAACTAAAACAGGTATTAAAGGTACTAATGGTTCAATAATTTTTTGGATTTTTAGCTGAGGAGGGAATTTGTCTTGAGGTTCAATCATGTAGAATTCTTATGGTTCTATTTCTTTATCTGAATTTAAGACGAAGGTTTGAAAAATAAATAAAGTCTTATTTATGGGTTCTTCTTCGAGCAAGAAAATTGACTCGAGGTCATCATCTCTAGATCGACTTTTGTTTTCTATTGGATTTCTTGGAACATCTTTGCTTCTTTATTTTTATTGGCAAGACATTGTTTGGTAAAGTGTCTTTGCTGATTGCAGATAAATGACTTGGTTGTTTTGGCTCTACGGCCTGGTCTTTTTTTCTTGAGGTATCTCCACTTTGTTCCGTACTTCTGTCGGGGAGGTAATCTCTTGGAAAACTTAAATTTTCTAAAATGTTTTTTCTTTTTGGTTCTACAATCACAAATTTGAGCTTTTGGACACTTTATTTGCCAATCAGGTTTATCACAGGCTTTGTCTAATTCTTTATTTCCTACAAGGTAACTTTATACCACTTTTCTTCTGTGATAGATATCTTCAAGAGTAATGTGGATTTCTTGTTGTATTTTTCCAAGGGTTAATGACAAAATTTCCTTACTCTATTGCTAGAGAGCCCTTGTAACTGCTGTTTGAATAGGATTGGGCAATAAAGAAAGGAAAACTTGTTTAAGACTTGGAGAGGCTCTAATAACATAAAAGAGTTTGAACATCTTTTGGAAGTGTCTATCAAAATTCGACTTTTTGTATGAGCAACATTTTCTTTGGAAAAACTCCTTCCGTTGTAAAGATTTGATATTTTTAAGATTTTCAAGAAAATACTTGTCGAGAATTTGAATGACTTGACCATAGTTTTGTAGAACTAAGAACTGCATTTGGTCCATTTGGCTAATAGTATTCCACCAATTTCTCAAGACTCTAGTGAATCTGGATTTGAATTTCACCAAAATGGTGTGGTGGCTTTCTTCAGATAACCTTCTATTTTCTAGCCATGCATGGAACTCTTTGAACCTTTCTGACCATTTTGTTAGTGAATTGTCATCAATGGTGAATGTTAATTTTGATACTATTGGTGCTGCTGAATGTCTAGGAGCATAATTTGGTCCTTCAATATCATCATCTATATCCATCTTTTCAAGTTTTATTCCCAAACTGTTTGCCATGAATTGAGGCTTTTCTGGTTTTGACAATGATTCTACTTCAGAATGTGTTTCATCATAGGTGTTTGATAAATATTCTGAAGTTTCAAAAGAAGTTGAGGATGGAGAGCATGACTCATGATTTGGAATTGCTTGAGTTGAGAAGATCTTTGGGATTGAATTTTCTCTGTATTCTTTAAGAAAAGAAGTCAGAGAATTTTCATGTTTGATCATCATCACTTTAGGCTCTTCTTGGACTTTGATCATTATCCCTGATCATTGTTTTGATTGTGGGACTTCTACTTCTTCTTGTATTGGCTTTTTTTTTCTGTGCCTTTTTTGTCAACTTCTCAGAAGTTTTTTTGCCTTTTTTCTTTTCCTTTGTTTTTCTTCTTTTTTTTTTTCTTTTTGAGCTTTAAGCATTTTGTAAAGGGCGAAAAGAGTTACTTCTTTAGATTGAGGTGGAAATTCGAGGCATGGCCTTGGTGGTTCTTTTGAGATTACTATTAGAGATCATATTCTAGTTGATAATCGAAATGGGTCATTTTTGTTTGGAGATAAGATTCGCTTGTTTTCTTGGAGAAGCTTAATTTGAGCTTTAAGTTTATGAATCTCTACCTTTTTTTGTTCCATATACAGCTGACGTGGAACACCTTGTTCTAGAACTTCTTTTGTGACTTGTTTGAGTCTATTTTAGAGAAGTTTGATCATATCATCTACAACCTTGGTATGCTCATCAACTTTATCTTCGACCTTTCTGATTCTATCTTGTACAATAATGACTTTATGGTTAATTCCTTTAAGTAAGGAATTCTAAGCAAGAGAATTTTCTGTTTGCTAATTCAATGTGGCTTTTGCTGCATTAAGCTTGGTTGGTCTTTCCATAGCATCTGCTTGAAATGGAGTAAGAGTTTTAGGTGCATGTCTGTATTCTTTTTTTCCTCTAGTGGAGGAAATTCATGATCATAGGAAAAATCTTACGGTTGGAACATGCAAACCTTAGGAACCAAAGGGCGTTTTTAAAGTTGTTGATAGGTCTGAAAGCAACTTTACCCACTTTCGGATCTTTTTATAGCAAAGTAGCATAGGTTTTGGAGAATTTGGAGGTAGTTGCTTTTAAAAAGATGGTTCTAATAAGTTTTGTTTTGGTTGTGTCCATTTTGGAAGAAAATATTTGACTAAATATTGGTACTTTCCTCCATTTTCCCCTAAAGTTTCTATTGAAATATCTCTTTCTTGGTATCTTCTATACATTTCTCTATTAGAACAACTTTGCTTTTTCTTTTTTGACCTTTTAACTGACTCACGATCTGGTTCATAGCCTGTTTTTAAGCTTTCTTTCAAGCATCTTTCACAGTTACAATTGATGTCCCATGGACAATGTTCAAATACATCTGTAAAATGAAAAATAGGTTTTCTTTCATGGTCAAAGCTTTTGATGAGGGCTTGTTCTGGACCAGGCTCATATTTTACTGTTCCAAGCATAAACATTGTGGTGAAAAAGAGTGGTGCTGAAGGTTCCTTCAAGTGGGAATGGTCAAATTTGATCTTTATGGTCCCAACTACTTTTATGGTGAAATAGGTTTCAGTGGATTAGATAGAACTTGTTGTTTTTTAAGAATGTTTTATGAGGGCTTTTATGGATTTATCAGGGGAAAAAGATGGTTATGCATAGGCAGAATAGGGGTTAGTAAGAGGTATCTGAGATGGTTAAGTTTTTTCTTTTTCTAGGATATATTTTACTTCATATAAAAAATCTATTTTAGAGGTAAAAGATGAGTCTGGTCCAGAACAAGCCCTCATCCAAAGCTTTGACCATGAAAGAAAACCTATTTTCCACTTTACAGACGTATCTAGACATTGTCCTCTGGATATTAATTGTAACTGTGAAGGATGCTGAAAGAAAGCCTAGAAATAGATTACGAACTAGATCGTGACTCAACTTAAAGGTCAAGAAAAAAGAAGCAAAGTTGTTCTAACAAAAAAATGTATAAAAGATACCAAGATCAAGATCCTTTAATAGAAACTCTAAGGGAAAACGGAGGAATGTACTAATATTTGGTCAAATATTCTCTTCAAGAATGGGCACAACCAAAGCAAAACCTATCAGAACCCTTTTCTCCAAAGCAACTACCTCTAAATTCTCCAAAGCCAATGTTACCTTGCTATAAAAATATCCAAAAGTGGGTCCAAAAACAAGGTTTCTCTTAAACCTATCATCAACTTCAAAAACCTTATTGGTTCCTAAGGTTTGTATGTTCCAACCATCAGATCTTTCCTATGACCATGAATTTCCTCCACTAGAGGAATTCCCAAAAAAGAAATACAGACATGCACTCAAAATTCCTACTCCATTCCTAGCAGAGGTTATGGGAAGACCAACCAAGCTTAGTGCAACAGAAGCCACACTAAATTGGTAAATAGAAAATTCTCTAGCTTAGAATTCCTTACTTAAAGGAATTAACCATAAGGTCACTATTATACAAGACAACATCATAAAGGTCAAAGATAAAGTTGATGAGAATACCAAGGTTGCAGATGGTATGATCAAACTTCTCCAAAATGAACTCAAACAAGTCTCAAGAGAAGTTCGAGAACAAGTTGTTCCACTTCAACTGTATATGGAACAAAATGAGGCAGAGATTCAAAAACTTAAAGCTCAAATTAAACTCTTCCAAGAAGACAAGCGAATCCCATCTCCAAAAAGAAATGAGCCATTTGATTATCAACTTAAATATGGTATCTAATAGTAGTCTCAAATGAACCCCCAAGGTCACTCCTCGAATTTTCACCTTCATCTAAGGAAGTAACTTTTTTCGACCTCTACAAAAAGCTTAAAACTTAGAAAAAAAAGGAAAAAATAAAGGAAAAGAAAAAAAAAACGAAGAAACTTTTGAGAAGTTGATATAAAAGGCATGGGAAAGCAAGCTAGTACAAGAAGAAGCAAAGGTCCCATAATCAAAATAATGATTAGGGATAATCATCAAAGACCAAGAAGAGCCCAAAGCGTTGATGAGCAAACATGAAAATTCTCTTACTTTTTTTCTTAAAAAATACAAAGAAAATTCAATCCCAAAGATCTTCTTAGCTTAGGCAATTCCAGATGATGAGTCAACCTCTCCATCCTCAACTTCTTTTGAAACCTCAGAATCCTTATTAAACACTGATGATGAAACACATTTTAAAGTAGAATCACTGTCAACACTAGAAAAGGCTCAATTCATGGCAAGCAATTCGGGAATAAAAGTTGAAAAGATGGATGTAGATGATGATATTGGAGGACCAAATTATGTTATTAAACATTTAGTAGCACCAACAGTATCAAAATTAACATTCACCATTGATGACATTCCACCGACAAAATGGCCAGAAAGGTTTCAAGAGTTCCATATATGGTTAGAAACCAAAAGGTTATCTAAAAAAAGCCACCACACCATTTTGATGGAATTCGAATCCAAATTCACTAGAGCCCTAAGAAATTAGTGGAATACTATCAGCCAAACAGACCAAATGCAATTCTCAGTTCTACAAGACTTCGAACAAGTCATTCAGATTCTCCACATGTATTTTCTCGGGAATCCTAAAGATGTCAAAGCTTTACAACGGAAAGAGTTTTTTTAAAGATTATGTTACTCATACAAAAGGTTAGATCTTGATAGACACTTCCAAAAGATGTTGAAACTCTTTTATGTTATTGGAGCCTCTCCAAGTCTTAAACAAGTTTTCCTTTCTTAGTTGCTCCATCCTATTCAAACAGCAGTTATAAAGGCTCTCCAGAAATAGAGGAAGGAAATTTTGTCATTAACCCTTAGAGAAATATAACCAAAAATCCACATTGCTTTTGAAGATATTTGTCACAGAAGAAAAGTGGTACAAGATTACCTTGTGGGAAATAAAGAATTGGACAAAGTCTGTGATAAACCTGAATGGTAAATTAAGTGCCCCAAAACTTAAATTTGTGATTGTATAACCAAAAAATAGAAACATTTCAGAAAATTTAAGTTTTTCAGGAGATTTTTTCTCCAATAGAAGTACGAAACAAAGAAGATATACCTCAAGAAAAAAAGACCAAGCTGTAAAGCCAAAACAACCAAATGTTTTATCTGCAATCAGCAAGGACACTTTACCAAATAATGTCCTACCAATAAAAAGAAAGAAGCAAAGATGTTCCCAGAAATCCAGCAAAAAACAAGAGTCGATTTAAAGAATAATGACCTCGAGTCGATTTTCTCGCTCGAAGAAGAACCCACAAACAAGACCTTATTTGCTTTTCAAACCTTTATCCTACATTCAAATAAAGAAACAAAACTAGAAAAATTCTACATGATTGAATCTCAAGACAAATTCCTTCCTCAACTAAAAATCCAAAGACTTTCTGAACCACCAATACCCTCAATACTTGTTTTAGTCTACCTTTCAAAATATAGCCAATTTATTTCAACAATAGCCTTCTTCGACACTAGAGCAACAAAAACAATAATGAATCCTCAGATACTTCTCCCATAATTCAAGATACCTAATGAAAGAAACTTTAAAACTGCTTCAGATCAAATATTCACTGCACATTTGATCAGTAAGTCTGTTACTATCAAGTTTTTTCCCTAGTGCTCTATCACCACCTAGGTTTTTGGGTCGAACTACCTGGCAAAGATATCATCATAGGTTTTGACATTTATTATCAATGCTAGCATTTGTGGATTCTTTCTGAGGGGATAAAGTACAAATTTTTTTCCAAGCATAGGTGCAAGTCCCTAAATTATATTCTTGCTAGTAGCCATCAGATCAAGGCTAAATGATAGTTGATATGCTTAAAGAGAAAGCATGTGCTAATTCTCACTTAGAGTTCCTTCTCAGATGTAATAATCATTTATTAAAGAACTAAGAATTCTTTATTAAGTTATCATTCAAGTTTAATGAAGACATTAATCCTACCAAGGCCAATTATTCAAGAATGAACCCAGATCACTAAAAGCTACTTGAAAAAAAATGTAAACAATTATAGTAACAGGGGTTAATTGAGTCATTTAATTCTCAATGGGCATACCAGGCTTTCTATGTTAACAAGAGAGCTAAACAAGTTAGAGGTAAATTGAGATTAGTCGTCAACTACCAGCCTCTTAATCACTTCTTCCTTGATGACAAATTTTCATTGCCTAACAAAAACTCCATTTTCTCAAGTTTTGCCAATGCAAGAGTCTTATCAAAATTTGATCTCAAGGCTAGTTTCTGGCAATTGGGTATTTATGTTGAAGATAGGCCAAAAATAGGGTTTTACATACCCAACCATCACTACCAATGGACTATATTACCATTTGGGTGTTCAAAATGGTGCTATCACCATTCCAAAAGATAATGATAAAAATCTTTCATCCCATAAAGGACTAGACCCTCATTTATATAGATGATATCTTTTTATTCAACCCAGATGAAGAAGCCCACATTCAACTACCTCAGCACTTCACAAAATTGGTCTTAAAATATGGAATCATGCTCTCAGAAAAAAAGATGCAAGTATTCAAGTCTTAAAATATGAATTCATGGAGTTTCTAAAGGAATTAAAGTGGATGTTCTAGTACTTGACCCATAAGTATCACATTGGTATCCAACTCCACATTATGGATTTCTTGAAATTCATAGAAAAGGCAATTAAGGGAGAAATAAAAACATGGAGAAAGAACTTTGTAGATTTTCTCACATGGTTTTATCCACTTCCATACTGAAAAGAATTAGTCACATCAGAAGTAGGAAAAAGAAAAAAGGTTGTCATATTTATCTTCTACAAGCCTCAGTATTTTGTCACACATGGAAAAGCCACCCAGCTTGGTGCATTCCCCTCTGCATGGGCATATAGAACATTCCATTGCAATATGAATGAACTTTGATCAAGAATACAGAACATTTCAAAGACGTATCTGCCAACATAACAAGACTATTCTAGATCATATTTAGCCTTTATTGGAAATAGAAATGTCTTGGGATTACGTCCTCAAGACACTTGGACCATATCATTATCAAATAAAAGCAACATTAAAAAAATACAATGAAAGAATCCCTAATCCTCATAAATGGTCCTAAGACCCTTGAGAATAAGGAAAGATAAATGAAGATAAGCTTGCATAACTTTCTATAAAGTCATTATGTGAAACATGCAAAAGACACTATGATACAAACCCTGAGGCATTCCCTTTGCACATGTACATATGCAAGGAAAGAAAACAACAGAAGATTGTGGAACTCAACCTCACTTCAAACCCTAACACAGACTATGACTAAAGAAGGCAATAATTTTCCTTTATTAAATAAGCTTGCACTAAATGTCTTTTATCTTGTCTTTTACTTTAAGTATGCCAGATAAAAGTGTCAATTTTTTCATTATGGTCAGTGTATTGTGTAAAACATGTGTCTTTATCTTTTCACTATAGAAGGTTTGTTGTTTCCTATTCCTTTGTCCATAAAAGGAGATGACCTCTTGTATTGAAGGGCAAAACACCCTAGAGTAATAAAAATCGAGTGTTTCTTCCAACATGACTTTTTAAACCTTTTTTTTTTCCTAATAATTCTTAAGGAAAATGTAAGAATAGATCTCGCGTGAGTTTAGATCCTTGAGTATGCTCTACACTTGTCATTTTTAATGAACCCTATGCATCGAAAAAAGATTTGTTCTCAAAGACATCTAAATATTAGTATTGATAGGGTTGAGCAAAGAAGATGAATTACTCAAAATATTAAAGTTATATCCTTGTAACTAAAAGGCTCGTGCCACCCTAAAAAGTTAGAAGAGTCATATTTTGTGGCCAATGCATACCTATTACCAAAATTACCTTTTTATTCTGATCCATTTTTTGATTTTTTTCTCAACACTGTCACTAATGGTATAAGAAAGGAAATAAATAAGAGAAGGAAAAGGAAGGTTGGCTTGGCATTTTGCTAACCTTATCCAAACATTTAATAATG
The DNA here is from genome assembly GCF_000208745.1 of Theobroma cacao. NCBI lineage: Eukaryota > Viridiplantae > Streptophyta > Magnoliopsida > Malvales > Malvaceae > Theobroma > Theobroma cacao. The sequence goes on along the minus strand of NC_030850.1, from coordinate 26,413,231 downwards.
TACATAACAAAGCATAGAGAGATTCCCATTTTCCAAGAAGATATCCCACACATAATAAGAACAATAAAAACAAAAGGGTGAATCATTTATTAGCATTTTGGTTATATTTTTGCTACAAGCAAAGCAATTTCTCTGTTTGTGTGTTGCCGAGAAATTGAAGATATATTAATGTTAATGGTAAATGAAAAGAGAAGTGAAGGTCTAGAAAGCAAAGCAAAAAAGAAGGTTTTAGGGAAAAAAAAATCATTGATGGAGGCGCATAAAAGCAGACAAGGTAGGCCCCAACTCATCACTACAAACACCAGCACCAGCACCAGCACCATTGCCCAACACCCGCACCTTCCCAACCTAACCCTTCCTTTTCTCCCTCCTCCTGGTTTTCTTTTTCTTTTATTATTACTATCAGTTCCAGTTTCCCAATACACACCAAACATTTGCTTCACACCCTCCTAAAATCTCCTTCCTTGTTCCTTTTCTTTTCTTTTTACCATTTCTCTCTGCCTACAAAGTTACAACCTTTACGTGTAATTAATCTCCTGTTCTTGACTGTAAAGTTTGAAACTGTGGTCCAACCCAAGGGGTTTAATTTTCAATGCAAGGAGGTGTTGTTATTCGTGTTGGTAGTGGTGGTGGTTCTGAAAGTGGGTCAATGTCTACAGTGTCAAGGGAGGACAACATGGTGGTGTCCTCGGAGGATTCTTCATACCCAGATGAGTCTGAGTTAGAGCTGGGTCTTGGCTTGAGCCTTGGTGGTGGTTTTAAGATACAACAAGTTTCGAGGGGTGGTCAATATGCTAGGATTTTGACTGCTAAGGATTTCCCTTCTGTGGTTTCTGCTGATGCTTCTTCATCTCCTTCTCCATCATCTTCGTCATCTTCTTCTTCATCTTCTTTAAGTAGAGCTAATGTCACTGCTGGGACCAAGAGGTCTGCTGATTCTGTGGCTGCTGCTAATGGCTCTAGGTATGCTCTAATTTCAGCCTGATTTGTGAGTCCATGTAATTGCGTTTTTGGGTCCCTGCCATGAGTTTTATGTCCTGATTGTGCTTCTTTTTTATTTCTGAATTTTATCTGCTTTCTGTAATTCTGTTATAGTACTTGGTTACCTTCATAAGATATGTTATAATCGATTACAAAACTTTGGTACAATAAACACCCAGCTGCCAAATTCACAAGATCAGGAGAAAGAGATTTAAGGAAGAAAAGAAAACTAGAATCCTCCAATTAGGCTCGAAAGAAAATTTAGCAGGATGTACTTATGTTTACAATTACAAAGATATTGCTTGCATGATTAATCATTCAGAAAGGGATTGGCAAGGGAGACAACTTTATTCTTAGGATTAGGTATGAATTAAGGATGCTTCCACTCTCATTACAATGGGTCATGCTGGCGGGAAACAAACTATTTAGTGCTTCTGCTTATTTCGAAGATGTAACATCAAATGGTCCTGATCTTCAATAACAAATTCAATATATATTCCTGTTTGCTTGCTAATTTTAATAATTATCTTTGAATCAGATGATTGGTTATCTTTCTTTGCCACTCTATCTGTTAACTATGTAAAGCAGTAAATAGGAGATCGTCCCAGTGTTATATAATTGATCAAACTCCAAAGCTCCCAACCAAAAAAGGATAATTCTTTGGGCTGAAAAAGTGACATGATTCCATACACCAGTTTATAGAATGAATAGGCTCCATCTGAGTCAAGGCACAAATCCATGCAATCAAGACAGTTTTGATGTGTACAAGTATTCTTTTGGTATAACTTTTCTGGTATTTCCATAAGCAGCTGATATCGTTAACATAATTTTGAGTTGCGGTGGCCGGGTGTTAATTACTTATTGGCAGCTTTTGAACCTTTTCTTTGCTGTTTTTCCCCCTGTTAACATCTGTTATTTGTCCTTGAATTTGTAACAGTCAAGTCGTGGGGTGGCCTCCTATCAGAGCTTATAGAATGAATAGCATGGTTAACCAAGCAAAAGCAGTGGCCACTGAAGGATTTAACTCAACAATGGAGAACCATAAAAATGAGACCTCTATGGTTGAGAAGAGGACCATTGGCAGCTACCAAAACAGTGGTAATGCTAAACTCAGGAAATCCCTGTTTGTGAAGGTGAATATGGATGGAATTCCAATTGGAAGGAAGGTTGATCTGAATGCCCATGAATCCTATGAGAAGTTGGCAAAAACCTTGGAAGATATGTTTCTCAAAAACACCACAAGTGTCAATCCAGTAGGTGAGGTTTCCTAATTTGTTTTGTTTTGATTTTCAAAAGATGAGTTAAGTGCCCATTTAATTACTGATCATAGGGATGTCTTAATTTATGCAAAATCAGAATGTGAACATGAGTTGTCATGCAAGAAAATTTGACAAGCATCCTACGTGTCTTTTCAAGCTTTGTGTCAAAATAGGAAACATTAGACTGGAAACATTTAGACCTTTCTAAGTAAAGAAATGTTAAACCAATAGAATTATAGGAGGAGCTGAGATTGAAAGCCTTTGAAATTCCACTGTAAAGAAGGTCCTGATTCAAACAAGGTGAAAGACTACATTTTTCTCTTTGATGATCATCAAAGCTTGTTTCTCTTCTCCTAATCTTGTCATGATTTTTGTGATTAGGATCAAGGGTGCGGGAGCATGAAGTGGCAAGACCTTCAAAACTGCTGGATGGATCATCTGATTTTGTGCTTACTTACGAGGACAAGGAGGGAGACTGGATGCTTGTTGGAGATGTTCCTTGGGAGTATGTATAATTTCATTTTTATATATCACTTTACTTTTTAATTTTTTTCTAAAGTCTCAGTGTCTCACATGACGTTTCTAAAATGAACTTCTGTTTTTACTGCCTGGAGTGAAAAAAAAGTAGATCCTTAGGGAGTTTCTCAGTGTATATATGTATAAAACTTTTTTAAACTATCAAAGTGCGCATTCTCCTTTTAGCCTTATAGGCAATTGCATTTATATTATGTATTAATCAATTTTTTGGACAAACTGTCAATTATTTCGGAAAAAAAGCTGGGGAGAGTTAAAGGAAAAGCTTAACATCTTTATTGCATGTTCCTTTCCCTTACTGCCCCTGAATTTAATATATTCCCTTGAAGAATTGATTGCATATATCTCTGTGGTCATCTTGACTGGGTTTCTAAGGGAGGACATCAGTTAGGGGACACCATAATATAATGCTATGTATGGACATCTTGACATGTGTGTGTGTGTCTGTTTTAAATATACACAGAAGGGGGTTGACGTAGAACTTTATGACAATAAGGTGAACAACTTGAAGAGGCTAAAGCTAAGCTTATTTGTGGAGTAGGAAAGAACTAGATGTGAAGATGTATTATGGATTAAAGCTGTCTCCTTTTAACACTCATTATGAATGTTCTCTGATTTGATTCAGGATGTTCGTTAGTTCTGTGAAGAGGCTTAGAATCATGAGGACATCTGAGGCTACTGGATTGGGTACGCATATTCATATTCTCGTCTGATTCTTGTTTAAATTGCTTTTTCCATTCATATCTTAGGTTACTTCAATTCATAATTTACAGCTCCAAGGTTACAAGAAAGGAACCAGAGACAACGAAGCAAGCCCATCTAGAATATATCTCTCTCAAGCCCACCATAAGATGAAAAGGGCATGCTAGCAACATACAATGCAAAAAAGAAATACATAATAGTTAAAGCATTTTGACTGAGTAAAGTTTGATCCTTTGTGGCTCTCTGTTTGTTTCCATTTGCTGTTATTTTCTCACATGTTTTCTACTTTTCTTAAATCTCGATTACAGTTCCAGGGAATAGTCACCACACGTTTTGAAAGGCACCAATATCTTAGTTTTTAATGTAATATATACAAATTACCTAGTAACTGCTATATATATATATATTTTTTTTGTTGCTGTAAATAACAGAGCCATTTTACTGTATTTTTTTATTTTTGGGACCTCAAAATGAGAGTGCTTTCCTTATCAATGGCAAAGTTTATTGTTTGTGTCTTGAAACTTCTGCACTTGTAATTTTCTGCTGGTGTATTCTTCTTTATACCAAACTGAAATCTCATCCATTGCATATAGCATAAGAAGTGTGCTAATTGGGAGCGTGATTGACATGTATGTCAATACAGCCATCGGGTCATCTTAGATTATGGTATGTATGTCATGGTGGCTCATCTATATCAAGTGGTTTCTGAAGGGGTTTTGAGGATAATCTCAAAAACTCTGTGGAACAAGTCAATTTTAACCAGGATTGGCCTTTGTGTCATCTTTAGGTTCTTCTTAAAGAAGTATACTAGCAGCAGGAAAATTGATTAGGCTTGTGTAGAATTTCTAATAGCAAAAGAAGAGGAGAGGTTTCCAAGAATTGATCTGTAGATCTGTACTATTACAAAAAAAAAAAAAATAACATTTGACAATGAGAGGTAACAATTTCAGGTACAAGGGATTTATCTGCTTGCCTGACTCCCCCATGGAACTTTATTTGCAGGAGAAATCCAGCTGATATACCCGTTAATTTTGTGGACAACCATATGATTCAGTGATTACAAGCATTAACAAAAACAATGCTACATACAAACAAGTATTTCTAATTTTGACAAAATAAGGGGGCCGGAGAGGGAACGCTTCTCTGTTCCTACACGAGGCCATTTACAGGTGATGTGCTGAAGACTGGCACTGGCTTCTCTTTGCTAGACGCATTACCGTCATTGTTGCTAATGCTTTTTCTCCGAGGCTTTGCCTCACCAAGCATCGTAATCACATCCCTCATGGATGGTCTGTCCCTGGGGAGCTTGGCAGTGCAAAGAAGTGCTATCCTAACAACTAACAGCATCTCTTCTTGAATATGCTTACAGTTTCCTAAATTGGGATCTAATACCTCTTCTAGAGCTTTGTTGTCTCCAACCTTTCTTCTAATCCATTCCACAATGTCTACAGATTCTCCAAACTCGGGATCTAAAGGCCGCTTTCCGGTTAGAAGTTCCAGTAAAACCACTCCAAAGCTGTATATGTCAGTCTTTTCATCAACCTTCAAGGTGTAACCATACTCTGTCACACAGTCATTGTCAAATAAAATGAGCCACAATCTATAAATTAGCATTATCATATTAAACAGAGAATCAAATCTATAGAAGTGAGATGTTAATTGTAACTTACCAGGAGCTATGTACCCGTAAGACCCTGCCACCATTGAAACTGTTTCATTCTTTCTGACCATCATCCTTGCCAAACCAAAATCAGCAATTCTTGCCTCAAGATTTGCATCAAGCAGTATGTTATTCGACTTGATGTCTCGATGTATGACAGGTGGATGACAATCATGGTGGAGATATGCAAGCCCTTGTGCAACTCCGAGTGCTATGTTATACCGTGAAACCCAATCTAGCAGCAACCTACCTGCTTGTTTGCCATGCAAGGCTTCTCCTAAGCTACCATTTTGCATGAACTCATATACTATCATCATGCTATTATCATTATGAAGAAATCCTAGTAACCGAACTATATTTCGATGCCTTAGCTTCCCTAGGAGATTCACCTCTCCAACAAAATCTCCACTGTTTCCTGTTTCAATGTCAGTTCCTGATCTCCACAACTTTTTAACAGCCACAACTGCATTTGATTGTGGCATCTCAGCCTTGTATACAACCCCAGTGGCTCCCATTCCAACCACGTTTGACTCTTTAATACAGGCTAGGATGTCAGCAGCTGTGAAACCAAGTCTCTGGAATGCCATTAATCTCCACGGCCATTCTCCACTGCCTGCTTCAAACCTTTCCTCGAAGCAACCGCCACTTGAATACCACTTTTTATATAGCAACCGCCCACCGATGAGTAAGATTCCAGCTGCTAAAACTGATGAAATCCCAATGAGCCATTCAGCAACAATATGCTTTGCGCGCAAGCTTCTCTGCCTCGATGAAGTTGGTGAATATCGGTCACATGGACGGAGAACACCGCCACAGAGACCAGCATTGCCCGCGAGGTCATCTGTGTTGATTGTTCTTAGCACACCATTTGCAGGAACTGGACCCTCTAGTTTGTTGTATGAGACATTGAGCATTTCTAAAGCTGGCGAAGTTCCAAAATTATCAGGTATCCCACCTGTTAGAGAGTTGTTAGATAAATCAAGAACAGCCAAAGTGGGCATCATGGCAATTGATTTCGGAATATCTCCAGTCAATTGGTTATTCCTCAGATTCAATGTAACTAATTTCACACACGAAGCAATGCTCTTTGGAATACTTCCTGTAAAATGGTTTGTTGAGAGATCAAGCACAGAAAGTGAAGGGCAATCCTGAAATTGATCTGGGATTTCACCAATCAAGTTATTGTTTGAAGCAATAAATGTTTGCAGACTTGGGATGGAAAGAATGGTAGACGGAAGAGAAGATCGGAGGTGATTACTAGAAAGATCAATAAAGGAAAGTGATGTAGAAGAAGCAATATCATTCGGGATTTCCCCAGTGAGACTGTTATTTGCCAATTCTAGCCTCTGTAGCTTCCCAAGTTTGCCTAGTCCAACTGGAATTGTTCCGGAGAGCTTATTATTCTGCATTCGAACACGAACAAGTGACAGACAAGTTGACAAGCTGACTGGCACTGGACCTGAAAGAGAGTTGTTGAATAGAATGAGCTTGGTGAGATTGCCCCCATTGCACAAGGTGGCCGGGATTTCACCAGAGAAGGAATTGGACGATATGTCCAACCACTGTAATGGCGAATTCTTGCCCAGATCAATCGGCAGTGGGCCTGACAAGGAATTGTTCCACAGCTCAAGCACCTCCAATTGTGCCAAACCTCCGAGTCCCGCAGGGACTGAGCCTGATAATTGATTGCGCATTAGATTCAAGAGTTGTAAGTTCTTCAGCTCGGCAATCTCAGCAGGAATCTCTCCAGATAAATCGTTATCAGACAAATCCAGCAGCTGCAACGAAGTAAGGTTGCCAATTGATGGTGGAATCTTGCCTTTAAAATTGTTCTTGTACAAGAAAACTGTTTCTAGTAACTTGAGCCTCCCTAGTTCAGCTGGAATCTCACCACTAAGACTGCCTACTGCCATATCAAGGTACTTTAGACTGGAGAGGTTACCAAACTCAACCGGTATTCCACCTTCAAATTCATTGTACCCCAGAATTATAGTCTCCAGCGATGAAAGCTGCCCCAGCTCTCCTGGTATCTGACCAGTGAGATTATTTCCAGAAAGGCCAAGAAATTTCAACTTTCGCAAGTTCTTGAAAGATTTTGGAACTGAACCCTGGAAGAAACTTCCTCTCAGGTCTAGAGTATCCAATGAAGTTGCATTGCCAAGATCCTCAGGGAGAACTCCTGAGAAATTGTTGCTGGAAGCATTCAGCAAAGTTAGTGCTGAAGCTCTTCCAAAACCCACAGGAAAGCTGCCAGTGAAGAAATTCTGGCTCACATCAATGCTGTCGAGTGATGTGAGATTGGATACGGATTTTGGCAAAGTAGAAGACAGTTCGTTGCAGCACAAGTTGAGAGAAGTAAGGCTTTTCAGCTGTTGGATATCATCTGAAACTCGTCCACTGAGATTCATACGGGAGAGATCAAGCTTTTCAACTGCACCGTCAGAATTGCACCATACTCCAGTCCAGTTACAGTGAGCTGAATACTTGAGAGCTAAACTGTCAGGCAATTTCCAATCCTGAAGGCTATTCAACGGATCAATAAGACTAGCCTTTATGGATAATAAAGCCGATACTTCCTCATTCAATTTGGTTTTTTCAACCACATTGGCAAGACCAAAAGAACAAGAACCGATGCAGTAGCAGAAGAACAGCAACAAGAAATGGATTTTCAACTGCATATTCTTCTCCTTAACTGCCATCAGTCTCTTAGTACTCCACCATTTCCACCTTCAGGAACTACTAGGGAGAAGTTGGGCAAAGTGGGGTGATTAGTGTGGAGCAAACTTGTGCATATGTGTTGAATTTTGATGAGAAGCGATGGGGAAAGAAGACTGATTGATGTAAAAGTGTTGGTATATAAATATTAAAGAAATGGCGATTAGTTTAATTTAGGGAGAGCTCGTGAGATCTTGGGTTCTGCAACAGCTTTTAATCAGCTAGTACTGACGGGGAAGCTTTTGGAGTTATTGGAAGTTTCTCCGACAGTAAACGTGGGGAAAGAATGTGTTTCTTTCTTCTATTTCTTGTATTTGATAGTCAACTAAAGCAAGTAATGATTGATATTTTTATCTCATATTCTCATCTGTGATGAAAATTACAGCTAAGTACAATATTCTACTGTTATAGACAGCATTTATTCAATGCATTCTTGGTAAAACCCCATATCTCTCTGCTCATTTGGAGAATTTTAGCATTTATTAATTGATCAAAATCCGAGTAAGACCCAATTAAATTTAGTTACTATTTTCACGGTTGTAGCAAGAATATGCACCAATCCAGAGGGGCAGTTGGGATTTGCATCTATTCTTCCCCCTATCAAAGAGCCCAAAAAGCTTTCCACCTGGTAAACCTTGTGTACAATATTGTCAAAAGCTACTTTCAGTAGCCTTAATAATTGAAAAGCTGCTGCATATGCTCAAATCATTTCAGGTTCAAACCCCTACTTTGGCACAGATGAAGAGAAGGGATAGGGTAACTTCTAAGTATGACAAGGATTTAGGAATCATGATACTGATGTACATGTGACTCCTCCCAGCATCAAACCAAAATGATAGTGGGAATTTGAATCCCATTATTTTAATACTTAACACACAACCCTTACTCTTGTGTTATTAAGCTCTAATAAATCCAAACAAAAACTCAATTATGGTAAACCTCCATTTGATCTAACAATCCACATTGTTTTTGGGTTTATTTTAAAGACACACAGATCAGCCCCCATCATGTCCTAATAAATTAAACAGTGTGAGTAGGTTAGTTATTCGTTATGATTGAATACCATGGAATCTTTCCATGTTATGGGCTAAGTAAACAGAGAAACAAAGACAAGATTAAAATAGCCAGCTTTTTGCTTTTGCCCTTTTTTTCTTCTTTCAGTACCAAATGTGCTTATAGGCATTGGCAATGAAAAATCAAATTTACCCTTCTGGCCAAATGATCATAATCTCAAGCTAAAAATTGTTTAAGCAACTCAAAATTGTAGATTTAATCCTTGATTAAAGGCCACCTTCTTGATTAATGTATATCTTAAAAGGTCGTAAACAAAAACTTAGAATCCTAAGTACATGACGATTAAAAACTTTTAAAGAGTAACGGGAAAAGCTTTTGCATGTGGATAGGTTTGTCCTTTTAGAGAGAGGAAGCTCCCAATTGCATCATTAATAAATACCAAAAGACATTATAAGGAGAAGAAAAAAAAGGGGGGGGAAGCAAAAGAAAATGGGAGGAAGTGTTTGCACATACCATCAATCATGGTCTGAGTGCAGTCCACTAACCGCCATTTCCTCTTTAGAAAAAAACCATTAAACTATCAATAAAAGGCACTGATCCCCACATGCTGACATGTGGGCTGAAACGGTGCATTTGTTTTTTTTTTTTTTCTGTTTTCGTATTGGGTGATTGCTAAAGTAGATGGATGCCATGTGAACTAGAAGGCAGCAGCAGATTACTAGGGAGAAGTATTTCCTTCCTTCCTTTCCCATTATTAGAGAGAGAATTGAGATTATGAACAAATATGGATATAATATAGTTCAATTTGATTACTAGTGTTGTATCTGAGGGAATTTATGAGGAAATGAAGGCTGACGTGCTGCCCACATGGTTTCATGCCCTGAAACTACACCTAAACCAGCCTTTCACAGATGGAATTAGATCGGAGAGAAAGAGAGAAAAGCATGTCTAAGAACCATTCAAGTTCATGCAATACGGACATGTGGCACATGCTTGAGCTGTACTTGTATTAAACTGCTAACAAATCTTATTGGTCCAACTATGGTGTCACGGGGTCATTACTTTCTCTTTAAGAAGTTAATCTGATAGAGTGTACAACGTCACCGTTTATAAGTTTTTCAAAATTCTCTTATTTATTTGATATGAGATTTTTAGATGCACTCTACTTATTTTTTTCCTAAAGTGCTAGACATGACATCTTTACCTACCCACTTCGATACTACTTAGTGTGAAATCGAGTTAAGGTCGGATTTATTCTGATACTACTTGTTACGATCCATTACTCTCTCTTAAAAAACTAACTTGATGGAGTATACAACGGTCACTGTTTATAAGCTTCTCAAAATTCTTTCAATGTGAGATTTTTGGATACACTGCCTATTTTCTTCTTGAAATCTTTCTTCTTAAAGTGCTAGGCGTGACACATGGAGTTCACTTCTGCTTATAAAACAGAGGACAAAAAAAATGGCAAGAAAGAGAGGAAAAAAAGGGAACAGAGGAAGGATGCTATTTTAATTTTTCTTTCTTATTTAGTTGTTTGTCTCCCCATTTCTATATTCACAATTTTCAATATAAAATTTATTAATAATATATCAGTCAAGATGCTAATTAGTGATCAATTCAACATTTATATTTCAATATATACATAAGAGCTTTAAAAGCTTTTCTCTTAATAGAGTGGTTTTAACAGTTCAAAAATAAAATAAAGCATGTACATTCGAGCTGGCCATGTTAATGATGTCAATAAGTACCTTATCGTAAGATATTTTATATTATTTAAATTGATTAAATAAGATTAAGATATTTTATAATTGAATTCAGATAAGAGTCTAGTAATAAAACTACTAGTCGCTATAGATTCAGATAAGATTTGAGTAATTGTCTTAGAATATCTATTATTGAACGTGATTATAAATAATAAATTTAATATTAAATTTTAATTTTATACATAATATTTTTTATGTATAATTTTTTTATAATTAGTGTAAAACTTAATAAAATTCATTAATTGTTATAAATATAATTTTAAAATTTTAATTTATTTTTATATAAACTAAATTTAATTATTATTAATAATATATATAAATAATGTTAAATTTATTTTAATCATGTATTTAATATGTAGTATCTAAGTTATTAAAAAACAAATTCAAACAATAATTTAGAAATTTATTGGAATATTCTATCAAATAATCAAATTCAGATTAAAGTATTTAGCCAGTGACGCATCTTGTTACGCCCGTTACTTCCCAAGTCTCCCCATTCATTTTGACAGCTTTTGCTGTTCTGAATTTTCTGTTTTTAGCCTATTTTCTCAATTGCTTGGTGCCAATTTTTGACAAGCTCTCAACTCTGAATTGCTAAAATAAGGAAAAAGGCAACCTACATAAATCAAAGAAAACCACAGGCTGAATAGTAAAAACTCCTGCTATGAACTAGAATGAATTGCTTGGATGAAACTGATAAACACTAAATATGCAAACCAACGACCAAAAAGAACCGATAGCATAACAATCATACATTTCCATCCACTGTTGTAAATGAAATTTTATCTCGATATTACAACAAATTTTGAAATTACTTTGCTTAAATGCAACCAAATAGAAAGGTCGAAAGAAAACTGAAAATGGCGCTAGGCCATGTTTCAGTAACTACACAATTGCACCTGTGATAGCAGGCGGGCTCTGTATATTAATTTCTGTATGACAGTCCCTATATAAAGAAAAAAAGAATCAGGGCTGACCTGTGGCCCTTCAGAAAAATTAGCCACAGTTGAGATTCTATATATCCTACAGTAAATTGCTTCCTTTAATTACCATTGGAAGCATAGAGAGGGTTTTATGATCATGAACCCAGAATAAATGCATGTATCTCATCCCAGCTAGAGACTGTATATAAAGTGCCTGAAAGCTTTTTCCAAGTAGAAGAGCCAACTTCAACCACTTCTCTCTGTTTCACCACCAAACCAGAGAACAACGGCATAAAAGAAACGCCAAACTGTTCTCCCAATCTTCTCAGGGTGGGACTTGAACCCATCACAATACCTATGTCTGCTTCAAGCAAGCAGAGTAAGTCACCAACTGAACCTCCAATATAAACCGTCAAGTGCTGGCAATCATTGCCTCTGCTGTTTAATATGTTATTGAATGCTTGAAGCTTTTCCATGGGAGACTCTAACTTCTTAGTGATCTCCCCTGTGGTGATGGACTCTTCACAAGCTAACTCATTGGAGTGCACATTCAGAGCTTTTAGATCCCCTGCTAAGTAAAATAGGAAGAGGTAAAAGCATTAAATTTCAAAAAATTATTACTTCAGCAACTGATGGTCTTTGTATTGAAGTAATCCTAGGTTCTAACTATTATAGAGAGCATGAAGGCATAATAAACAATCGGCATACTTTGGATATACTTCCTGATAAATGATATTACATTATATGCTACAACATCTAAAATCCAAGTTTGTCTTCTAATAGAAATTTCTCTAACAATTGGGTGAAGAACAGATCTAGTCATCCTATATGTTATGTCTAGACTCTAGATCTTTTATCCGCATCTTCAAAATTACTATCAACTTGTGTGTGTGTGTGTGTGTGTGTATTTATATAACTAGCATGACTTGTCTGTGTTCCAGGGATTACCTGATGAAAAAGCTGAACGAATGAGATCCCCACACCAACAATAAGAAAGTATATGTACAGCAGCAGTCGGATTTTCAACTTTCATGATTTTCTGAAAAAACCATTTACAACCATCTTGAAGGATCAGACTTTGGCCAGCCCTTTTTATATCCTCTTGATTTAAACCCTTAAGTACTCCTGACTGCACCACTCTTGAATTTGCCTTCTTCTCAAAATCTGCAAATTGCTGTAGGGCTTCACAGAGACCTTCATAACTGAAACTTTTCACTGCACAAGTAGGGGGATGAAAGGTGCATTACTTTTAGTAATATTTCCTCTCAACAGCATTAAGTCATTACCAGTTACTTCCACAAACATTTGTACTAACAGGGTATAAAAATCAAGAAGACTACCAATCATTTATCAAACCTGTCTCAGTTGGTGTGATGCTTTCTACACACTGCTCAAACTCTTCAGTATACTGGGCAGAAAGAGCATCCCATGTGCTCCTCAAATCAGCTAATGACATCTGAGCAAGTTGGGTTTCAGGTCCATCAGGTTCAGCCTTCTGCATAGTTATAATTGCAAGCTCTGCTAAAATAGCAGAGGAATCCAAAGCAGTGCATGTCAAGTCAAAGTCACAAAATATGGTGAGTTGGCCACCCGCAGCAGGGTCTAGCATCCGAGACAAAGGGACCACTGCTTCCTGTATAATCGGTTGAGAAGAGAAAAAATCTACTTCCAGTCTCATAGATTGATGGTAGAGCTTTTCTATGACATCCAGCTCTTCGCCTGTCAAAGATATGCTTAGTGTATCCAGCAACTCTTCAATTCGAAAAGCATAAGCCTGAAATCAGAACTGAGCAAAGTGACATTCTTTTCCTAACAACCAAAACAAGTATTCTTGTTTGATCAGCAAAGTATCAAAAAAACACCACGGAAGAAACTTAGTAATCAATAATCTGGTGAACCTCAAAATTTTGAGAGCAATAATGATCAATCCACTTCTTGTAAATGTGACTGCTATCATTAGGGTCTAGAAGAGCTTGGATCTCTTTATTTATAAAGGCAAAGAGCCTCATGCAAGGTGCAATAGCGCCAAGTGTATAAGCGGCAACTTTTGTCTTCTCAAAAGGGGTTGCAATTTTACCAGGAACTTTTTCTCCTTCAATTCTACCCGAGGCTGTTGCCAACAAAAAATCTGTATACTTGGCTGTTGCATTTGTTGAGCTACTCTCTTCTGGGAGTTCAAAGCCCCATTCCTGCAGCAAGGTCTTCATCAGAGTAGATACTTAAAGCAACCACCACTATGAACACGAAATGAAGAAAGAAGACACAGACATTGCAGTTACATATCTGTCTAGTCCAAATGGTTACCGGATTGAACAAGAGGAAGCCAGTTCAAAATCTATTCTTGAAATATACTAAATCCTATAAGGGAGGATCTCAGCTGAGAAAGTATAGAATTTAGAGAAAGCATTATTATCTTGCGCACTGGTTCTAGAGTTTAACGACTCGACAAGCAAATTTATATGCTTGCCACATGTCCATTATACTACAAATAAGGAAATCAAGATTGAATTACTTATGTTAGCATATATAATTATTAATTAAAGAAACTGTGACAATTAATCAAACCCACTTGTGGAGCTTCTAAACTTCACAACCGATGTATAAGGCAATAATCTTTTAGCAAGTCATAAACTTGCATACCATGAAATATGGCCAACATGGCAGGTTAAGATTAATAAACCCGAAATCACTCCTTGGGATGAGATTTGAAGATTTAAAACATTATCATATGTATTAAAAAAAACAACAACAACAAATCAATAATCAATAGGAAACAAAGAAAGTATTTGTTTGTCACAATTCACACTAATTCATATCCTCTTCACTTGTTGCTGTTTTTGTTGCCATTGTGAATCCAATTCAAATATTAATAATCATGAGCTCTGCTAATAATGAGGACCACAATTTTAAGGAAAAAAAAAAACTGATGACGTTTCTAATGCCTGTTTATTTTTACAGAAAAAAGCACTAAAATACTAAATAAAGAAGAGAAAAATTGAGCTTACTCGGACACGAGAATCGTGTGATTTAAGCTTGTCCTTAACGTGTTTCCTTAACTTTCGTATTGCCTTCTTGTCTTCCTCATCATCAGCACACTCCTCCGCTAACTCGTACCTGAAAATTCCCAAAAAAACAAATTAGGGAAAGAAAAAAAAGATAAACGGTCTGAAGACTTATAGCGAATCCATTAAGCTTTGTAAATTAGAAAAGACTGATTCAAAGGATTCTCACGCGTTAGCAAAGGCATTGAGCAAATGAACATCTTGAGATAGATAGTGCAGAAAAGCGTCGGCGTTTAAATTGCCGGCGGCTAAGCAAACGAAGAAAGGAGTGTAGTTAACAAAAACCGATTCGCTCCTAAACTTGTTCCATAACTTCCTCGCGATTCCTCCTTCAACGTCCATCCCTCCCATTCCTTCGTCCGCCACGCTGTCGTTTCGATGAAATACGGTTGATCGGATCGGAGGAGATGGTTTCGAAGTAAAGAATGTTTCGAGATTTCGACTAAGTAACAAATAGAAACTCAACAAATGAAAGGAGAAGAGTTGGTAAATTGATTAATTTATACGTTTGATTTTTATTTTTTATTTGGAAATATAATATTTTATTTTTTAAAAAGAAAAAGGCCAAAATAAAAAAAGTCTGAAAGAGCGGAAAGAGAAGAATTTGATTAGAGGCCGGCGGTCAACGGGAAGAAAACATGGAGGCCTCGTGAGAGAGAGAGACTGAGTCTGGTCTAATTTCTTTCTCTACTTCTTCTCCGTAACACTGTGTTTCCTCGGGAGGGACGGGAGAAAAGGGGTAAAAGTATGCCACGTCCTCAATTTTAACAATGCCACGTAGGATAAATGAAAATTAAGAATGGAAGAGAAATGTGGGATCCATTCATCCCCCATACACGTCCTCCCTCGTCTCCGTGTGGGGAATGCATTGCAGCTTGCTTAATCTGTGGCACGTCGGCCAGGTCTTATTTAATCAATCAAATTAAAGGACACGGCTCTTTGACCATCTTTCCCGACCCCAATTATTCCAAGATTGCTTTTTCTTTTTTTAGAATGAAAGGGTTGCAAGTGTGCTACCTCATTAATCAAGTAAAATAAAAAATCTTTAAGGATCAAAAATTAAATATTAAAACATTTGTAATAATTAGTTAAACGAAAATTTTTATTATGAATATATATGTGGATGTTTATTATATCACGATCCAAGAGTTCAGATTAGATCAAACAGTTAAACAAGTTAAATAGTCTAATAAGCTCGACATATGAGTGTAATTTGATTTAAACTCTTATATTTGATTATGTATATCTAGAATTGGATGTAAATTACATTATATTAAAATTTGAATTTAATCTATCCAAATCAACACCCTTAGCATTATCTTTATCTTGTAAATTGTATCTAGATAAGAATTATTAGCCTATAAATAGGCATCTTTCTTTATTTGTAAATATACACTCTTGAATAATTAATATTTTTTTTTCTCATAGATATTCTTTTAGGTTATATTTCACAACATATTATCGATACGATTTTCTAATCTCTCAAGTTTTGGTATTATTTAGTTTTCATCACAAATTCAAAACGATTTTAAATTTTTTAATTTTTGGTTTTAACAAATCAAGTAAGTGGCTTAATATCTTTTGGTGTTTTCATCCCTAAAAATCAACTTCAATGTGAATTTTGCTATCTTATATAGTATTTATCATATTTTGTCCTTTGATTTATTAAATCAAGTTAAATATGAAAACATATATAATATTATATGATTTATTTGTTCAATTCCAACTACGATTTTACCCAACATATATAAATCTATCTTTGATACTAAAAGATTTTGCATATGACATCTTGAGTTAAAACATATGAAAACTTTGTATGATATCTTTTTTTGTAACAAGTGGAAAATACTATACTTTGGTAATTTGAAATACGTTTTGTTTTAGATTTCATATCTTTTTGCGATTGAACAAAATAATGAGCTACTAATGAAAAATTAGGAAATTCATCAATTCCTTAAAGTGAATACGACATAATTTAATAATTATAGTAATAGATGTGGAAGAGGTCGCTATAATAATTACAATCATGGTGGTTACACTGATCACTATTCGAAGAATTAATTCACCCACCAGAAGTGGATGGATAATTTTACCCGTCAAAAACCTTTACCCACTACGTCAAAAACCTTTACCCACTAAGAGTGGATAGATACCTTTACTCATACCTACTAGGAGTAGGTGGATATCTTACCTTTACTCACCAAGAATGGATAGATACTTTTACCCATTAAAAATGGATGAGTAGCAAAAAGTAGAAGAAAAAGACAACAGTGGACAGAATAAAAAAAATATAGAAAATGTGTGTCATCGATGTGGCATGAAAAGTCATTGGTCACGTATTTATCATATGTCAAAACATCTTGTTGAATTTTATCAAGCATTACTAAAAGTTAAAAGAAAAAAAAATACCGAAACAAATTTTATTCAAGAGATTTTAACCATCGCCAAATTGATATAACACATTAGATGTTATTTATTTTCTTGTCTACCCTAAAGGAGGAATTGATCATGTGATTAGTGATTAAAATATACAAGAATAAAATTTCTTAAATGATTTGTTGGTATGTTTTAGTATAATTTATCATGAAGATGTTTTTATATGTTCTCATTATATTTAAATGATGTATTTTTATTATGTGTTTTAATAATAAATTATATATTTAATGTTATCTTATGTTAACTTACAAGTTTCTTATTATATATGTATCATATTTTATTGAAAAAAAATATGGATATTTATATAGATTGTACTATACAAATATTAAAATGATTGAAATTCATACTATAGTAAACCAAAAGTTTACTAATAATTTTAATGTTTGGCATGATCAATTGGGTCATCTCAGATCACTAATGATGAAAAATTATTGAAAATTCATGTAGTCATATATTGAAAAATCAGAAAATTTTTTAATCTAATGAATTCTTATTTGTTGCTTGCTCTAAAGGTAAATTAATTATAAGGTCATCATCATCATCTAAAGTTGAGATTGAATCCTTTACATTTTTTAAACGTATTCAGGGTAATAAATATGGATCCATGCATCTGTCATATGGACCATTTAAATATTTTATAATTTTAATCGATGCATCAACTAAAATGGTCACGTGTGCTTATTATCAAATTCAATTTGGCATTTGCAAGATTACTGATTATGCAATCAAGACTATTCATCTTGACAATGTTGGTGAATTTACATCTCAAGCATTTAATGAATATTGTATATTAGTTAAAATAACTATTGAACAACCTATTGCTCATGTTCATACACAAACGATCTAACAAAATTGTTTATTAAACACTTCTAACTAATTGCAAAGCCATTGCTTATGAAAACTAAATCTCCTTTTTTGCTTGGGGGCATACCATTTTGCATGCGGTAGCAATTATACGCATCAGGCTAACGAGTAATCATAAATTCTCTCATATACAATTGATTTATAGTTAGGAACTAAATATTTTAAATTTTAAATTTTTTTGAATGTACGGTGTATATCCCAATTGTTCTACCACAATACACAAAAATGGATCCTCAAAGGAGGTTAAGAATATATGTTGAATACGAATCTCCATCTATAATTAAATATCTAGAACTATTTACAAGAGATTTATTCATGAAAAGGTTTGTCGATTGTCATTTTGATGAAATAGTTTTGCCAAAATTAAGGAAAAAAAGTAACTGAAAAAGTAAATTTCTTGAAATGCATTATCATTATCTAGTTTTAATCATTACACAAATCAATGTGAATTTGAAATTTAAAATATAATTCATATGCAAAATATAGCAAATCAGTTGCTAAATGTACTTACTGACCTAAAAAGAATAACTAAATCTCATATATTGGTTGCAAAAGTGATAACTCTATGATATAGAGTTATTTTACCACATTTTGGTTATAAAAAATAAATAAGTTCTTGTATTTTCAAGTTAATTTTAGGTAATTTTTATATTTTCCTTTATTTAGTTTAACACATTGGAATTATTTTTAATTTGAGTTCATTTTCATATCAATAATTTTAATTTAGGAAATTTCTAATTTAGTCTCAATTTTGAAGGTTCTCAAGTGTTAAGAACTTCATGGAAGTGACATATGCAAGATGGTTAGGTGTAGAATTTGTTGAGCATGTTGTGGTCTTTTTACTATAAATTTTTCTACTGAACTTTAAATGAAAGCTAAGAGAAAAGGCTACAACTTTGCTGTTCATCATTTTGCCCAATTCAGAGTGAAAGGTGATCCAAATTCGTGTAAAAAAAAGAGTACTGCAATAGGGAAGCAATGTGAAATAGAACACTTGATAGTTGCAGCTCTCAAAATGAAAGTCGCAGTGCTGAAAGGCAAATGGAGCAAATTTTTAAAACAAAATAATTGAGAGTCGCAGCTTTGGGGCTTATTTCCATAAAAAAATTTCTGACGAAAATTTGGAAATTAGGTTAACTTGTGCCTATTTAAAGGATTTTTTCAGAGAGTCTTAGTGGAGGCAACAAGCAATTTCTTTGAAGAAAAAGAGCCAAAAACAAAGGAAGAAAGTAAGAGAATTTGAGAGAGAAACAAGATCACAAAACTTCAACTATTAGTTTTCTTTCTTTACTTTTGTATTTTTCTTATTTTCTTTGATTTGATTATGTTGCGACAAACACCGTCTTATTCGGTGGTTCTTGCGTGTGCAGGAATTGTACATGAATAATGCCTTCATGTATTCTTGTTTTTAGGAAGGTCTAAATCTAAAGATGAAACCTTTTACATCATTTCATTTTGCGATTAAAAAATTCTCATATTTTTATTGTATTAAAAAAAACTATCATCTTTTAATTTACATTACATAAATATCTAATTTTAAGATAAAATTAATAGTCAATCAGTATCAGTTGATATTTCTGTTTACGTAAATAACAATTGAAGTGACCACATAACAGTTGACGTGGAATGAGTGAACATTTTCCGTGACTAAATGGTTCTCTGATTTTTATTTAATATTTCTCGTGTTTATTATTTTAAATTAACTTTTTTCTTTTTGAAAATTTCAAAGTAGGATGCTTTAATATCTTATTTTCTTCTTCTAGTGATATGATATGACATACTTTTAATTGTGTATCATATGGTTCCATTACCTTAGGCCCTAGTTTTGTATTTTCTTTGGGTTAGATAGTGCCCCTAACCCTATGTTCAGGAAAGAAAATAGAAACAAAAGGAGAGGGTAGGTTTCAAATTTTAAAGAGGAAATGATAGTTTTGATTAATGCAAAAAGAAGAGGAAAAAAAGGCAATAGAGAGATTATCACGTATCTTTTGCTTAGTTAATGAGTGAAATTTAATTAAAAAATATATAAGTAGTAATTAATCTATAATATATAAAAATGTATGTATGTTGGAAAAACTTTTTAATTAAACAAAACGGTCATATTTGTTTTTAGATTTATAAATTGTTATTTTAAATATTTTTATTATTAACATTAATAAGATTTGTCAAATTAGTAATATATAAAAATTCTAATTGCATTAAAAGAATTTCATTAAAAACATTTTTCATAGCAAATATTAATAAGCTTTATTTGATTTGTAAGTTATAATTCTAAATATATTGGATGTTCTCATTAAAAAGATTTATTTTTCTAATTTTAACAATATTAAATAATATTTAGATTAATATTACAAAATTTCAATTATATATAATTGAAATATGAATTGTCTTTTATATATAATTATCTTTCAATTATAATTATATTATATTTATACACAATTAAGTTTATACTTTAGAAATGTTTTTATTTGATAAACAAATGCTATTTTAAAATAAATATAAAAATAAGTATTCTTGTGTAATGCATGTGGCTATAAATATTAATGTTTATCAAATATACTTTTAAAGATAATAGTATTTGTTGTCCCGTGCGTTTGCAAGTGAACACTTATTTTTTATTTATTTCTAAATAATAATATATATTTTTAAATATAAAGTTGGAAATATAAATCATTAAAATGATATTAATTTATAAATTATTCAATTTTAATGAAAGGTATTGAATGCAATTAGAATTCTTATTTACAAATTGTTAAATTGTATTAATATTTAAGATAAAATATTTTTAAATAAAAGTCTTTCAATACAATTGAAATTCTTATTTACAACTTAAAATGATAATTTAGAAATAACACGAATAAACCGTCATCAAAACTTAGCACGAATTAATAATTATTGTTAAAAATTGATTTACTTAAAAGGTGTATGAAAACCATGTTATGCATTATTTTTAAGGTTCACATAGCAGCCTAGTTCGATGAGTTGCGTGGTCAAATTGACGAGGGAAAAGGAAAAAGGAAAAATGAAGTGACCCAATGCACAATCAAAACATGAAACAAATTAAGGCTAATTAGCAAGAATTAGCCTGACAAAGTTGGAAAATAGTATCTCTAATCTCAAGCATTAACTCTATTTTATATGGTTCAATATACATCGTGTTCGCAGCTGTCTTATGTCGTAGACAACTGGTAGATAGGGACACAATACACAAAGGACATACAACTCTTTTCAGCTTTGGTATAATATTTAAAAAAAATTCTAAATTATATAACAAAATTTAAATAAATCTATATTCTTTTATTATAATTAATTAAATTCTTATATTTTTATTTTAAATCAAATAAATTTTTATAATTAATTATTGATTTACTGTTATTAATCAAAATATTACTTGTTATTTTATATCATATTGTGTTAAGCGTTAACATAATATGGTAATATGTTATAAATGGATGATGATGTATCATATTGATATGATATGATAACATGATCATATGACATCTTTCGTCTTTCACATTAATGTTATGTTAATATTAGGTAAGTATAAAATGACAAATAGCATTTTAATTAATGATAATTAGTCAATCGTTAGTTATAAAAAGTTATTTGACTCAAAATAAAAATAAATAAACTTAATTAAATATAATAAAAAATAATTTTTTTAAATAATTTAAAAACTTTTTTAAGTATTATGTTTTCAATCTTTTGGTATCTTTGCTTCAATTTCTCAATTCCAATGGTTTTTCTCTTTTTCTTTGTTCTTTATAAGACTTTAAAACTTAGTATTTTGCATCTGTAGTTGTAAGTAGTCAAACTTTATGAGACTTTAACTATATATGTTTCTTGTGTATACACATTCATTAACAATTATAAAGAGTTAATGAATTTTCAAGTTCAATAATTTGTATTCATATATGCAAAATGGCTAAACAAGTGATAGTTTGAACTTAAAATTAAGTGGTAACGAAATGATGGATTAAAATGTCTTAAATGCAATTACAATGATAATAATAATAGTATTACTATTTTGTAGTGTAAAAGGCGAAGGTAGGGATGTGTAAATTCAAATCTAGCTGAATCGAAATGAATTCGGTTATTTCGGTTTGGTTAATTTGGTATTCGATTATTTCGATTAATTAAATTCGGTTAAAATGGTT
Source organism: Theobroma cacao (assembly GCF_000208745.1). NCBI lineage: Eukaryota > Viridiplantae > Streptophyta > Magnoliopsida > Malvales > Malvaceae > Theobroma > Theobroma cacao. The sequence continues at coordinate 26,391,158 of NC_030850.1, read as the reverse complement.
TAATCGATTTGGTTTTTGGTTTGGAATTTTCCCAATTGAACTAATTGAAGTAAGTAATACTTGTATTATGAAGGGTAATTTGGGGTTTTCTTAACTTAGATAATTAAAGTATAAGATCAAGGAAGATAATATTAACTCCATATTTTTTATTGGCAATACTTTACTTAAAGGAAACAATTATATTGAGGGCGGATACTATGTTAATATATTTACCTGATGAAGATAAGTGAGCTTTGAGTTCAAAATACAAAATACAATTCTTCATTCTTCATTTTTTATTATTCAATTAAAAAATAAAATAAAAAATCTCAATAATTGAAAAAACAAAACAAAAAAAAAATCTCAACATGAGATCCGGTAAAAAATTGCCACATGCATTTTTTCCCACCATATTCATGAGTTCGTTTTCAAAACCAAATTGAAATAATCAAAATAATTTGGTGTTTGGTTTTCCGATTGCTACAATTGTTTTGGTTTGATTTCAATTTTTTTAAAAAAAGAGTTTATTTTTTTATTTTAAAATTTTAAAAATTAATTTTACCGAATTAACCGTTTCCATAACCCTAAGAAAAAGGGTACAAACAAATTGGAGGCTTCTTGAGTGTGAGGCATACAAATTGGAGGCATTGCTTGCATATTTTTATGGGCTTTTGTTGAGTAATAAAAGAAGCCCAAAGTCCTGACCCACTGATTTTTCGAATAGTTGGGCTACGAGGCTGAGCGCTGTGCTATATTTGTGTTGCCTGCCAGTGCCAGTGCCAGTGCCAGTGCCAGGCATTGCTTTGCATGGACACACTATGCCTGATGTCGCTTCCACTAATCCAAACTCTCAAGTGAATGGCTCTCCTTGCTACACACCATCCCTGTCCATTCACCACACCAACTCACCAACTAGTATCTCTTTAAACTATCTTCCATACCCTCTTTCCCTCTCTCCCTTCTCCCCACAATGGCAACTCTTCATTCCCTGGCGTTTGCCTCTCCTGTCTCTCACACCTTGCTCAACCAACCGCGTTCTCTTTCAGGTACCTACTATCCTCTTGTTTCCTAGATGCAATGAATGATGACTTGGCATATGGGAATGCTTTAATTTGATTTGTGGTTGCATGAGCGTTTCGAGGACTTGTCGAGCGTTGTTTCCTTTAAACTTTTATCTTTCAATTACAAATTTCATACATTCTTTGAGTTCAACTGTTATGTTTGCCAGTTAATTTGATTTACTGATTTATCTGTTATATATGTTTATGGATAAGTTTGGTTAAATGCTGGTCTTAAAATCCAAGTTTCTCAAATTTTTCATCTTAGGCCGCGACTTATTATTTTGTCAGAACAAAATGCAACATTTTTTCTTTTATTTTTTTAAGAGAATTTGATGGTAAAATTTAGTAAATTAGGATTAATAAGATTAAGAGATTCAAATCCATATTTGTTAAAAATTATCTTTATGTAGTAATGGGTAATCCTATTTATTGTATATATTTTGTCGAACTTTTATTATCAATTTTCCTTAAATAAATAATAATTTTTTGTTATTTTAAAAGGTTCTATCATACCTGAAATGAAATATTTGAGGAATGCTAGATCCTAAAATGAGGGTTTAACATTTACAACTGGCAACATATTCTTTCAAACCAATAGAATTGAAGCCTGGAGAGATGGATGATTCATTGTGAAAATGACAAGAAGTAGGTCGATTCCAAATTGACTCTGTTCTTGCTCATGTTGAGAAACAGAAAGTAGTTGGCAAGGGATGAATATTTAGATTTAACTATATAAGATTTTAATTGTTTATTTCCTTGAAGGGTATAGAATGCAAGATTCTTAAACATGCTTGGTAGCGCACTGGAAAACGTAACTCGTGTAAGGCCTTTTAATATTATGTAGGAATACCATCTTGGATTGTTCACCGGAGTGCGAATTCGCTCTTCAATGGGCAATCTTTACAATTGGCCCATTCACAGCTGTCTCCAACAAGATGGAACTCTCAGAAATGTGGACCAATAACAATGATGGTTAAACCAACAATTCAGTTCATTCAAGGAACTGATGAGCAGACGATACCGGATGTGAGGTTAACCAAGTCAAGAGATGGTACAAATGGCGTTGCTATATTCAGATTTGAGCAACCGTCCGTTTTTGACTCATCGGGTGAAGTTGGTGACATCACTGGTTTTTACATGATTGATGAGGAAGGGGTTCTTCAGTCAGTTGATGTGAATGCCAAATTTGTAAATGGGAAGCCTGCAGGAATTGAAGCAAAGTATATAATGCGTTCTCCCCCAGAGTGGGACAGGTTCATGAGATTCATGGAGCGATATTCTAATGAAAACGGCTTGCAGTTCATCAAAAAATGAGGCAATGTATATTCTTCTCTTGTCGTACTCTTTGCTTCCCTCAGTTTCGTCGTTGGTGTTGTGTAAGTTTTGTCAAGTATAACTTGAAGCCTGGGTTAAATCCCATGTAGGTTTTATGCGGATGCCTTAATGGGTTAGATCCTATGTAGGTTTCATGAAAATAACTTATCACTTCCTTCTAGCCAGCAAAGTTTTGTGGTCTGTTCTATCTTCAATTTGTACACTTCATTTTCATGTGTGTCAAGATGACTGCTGGTAATTCTTCATTTGATAACTAACTAGGATTATGTTATCAGAGCTGGATATCTCAGAAGAGATGTTTTGCGGGTCAGTTACATATTGTGCTGTTGTTAGATGAACTGCAGATCACCAAGGAGCTCAATCAGGCATTTCTTAACAATTTCTCTTCCTCCTTCTTATTGATTGACAGATTTAGTTGTTGTACATGAACGTGGAAATAACAGCCAGAAATGCACTGTGTGGATGTTTCTAAGTAACAATGTTGTTACTTAGTAGTTCTTGATAGATGACTGTTCACAGGAAACAAAAATGATATGGAAGATGTTTAGTAAGGAAGAGCTCGAAAGTCCAATTGTATGTTATAAAATGGAAGTTATTATTATCAGTTCACTCTTCATTTTGATGATGAAGAGGCTTTTGCCAATATTTTTTTTTCCAATTTTCTACCCACATAAACATGGTATATTCTCAACTCAAGTATTGATAAAACATCAATTCTTTCAAGCTATCCCAATAAGAAATTAAAATAAGAACTAGTAAAAGTAGCTGCTGAGCTGCTGCTACTTCCAAGTGACTGAAATGGGACTTCGAACCCTATAGAAGTTATTGTGAGCATTCACCCATGTCAACTGCCCTTCTGCAAAGCTTATCCTCTTTGTTTTTGTTTTCTTCCTTGATATTACCCATATTCTGTAACTCAAACTTTCATTGATATGCTCGAATATTAACCTCTGAGGTTTGACTTTCACCTTGACTCCCTCAGGAGCCTTCACTTCCACTGAGTAGACGGAATGAGGACTTCCCACATTTGTAAGTCGCCTTGTGATCATCTTACTCTTCATTCCCTGCTTGAAAGCTACGGTAATGGAGGGGTAATTGAGGGTGAAACCCCTGTTCATACGTAAAATCTCACTGCAACTCACGTTCTTGTGCGTGATTGTAAAAATTTCTGATCTTGTGTATCCAAGTGTGCAAAGATGAATAACATATTCATCTGGCCTGATATCATATATCAATCCTGGATCGATGGCCCTATCAGGGTTCACATGTCCAGCTCCAATAGCAAAAACATCAGCCGGTTTGTTTCCATCCGTTATTGGTTTTCCCCTATGGTCATTTGCGTCGGCAGATGTCATTAATGCAGACTTGATAGCTGCTGGGGTCCATGTTGGGTGTGCTGAGTGAATCAGAGCTGCAATTCCACTGACATGAGGACATGCCATGGAAGTACCGGACATGACTGTGAAATTAACTCTTCTAGCATCTTCTGGAAGACCAGTGGGACCTAAATTCTGAGGCCAGGCAGCAATGATGTTAACTCCTGGAGCAATCACATCTGGTTTGAGGATTGAAGAATCATATAAATTGGGCCCTCTGGCTGAAAACAGTGCTACGGTTGGTGCTCTTGACCTTCCAATAACAGTTCCACCAAAAATGATTCGAGCTCTAGGACGACTGGTAGTGTTTATGTAAGCCTTTAGACGTACTGCCTCTGCATAACCAATCTCGGTTGCTGGCAAGACATGGGCATCGACTGAGTCTTCCTCGAGGTTTATCTCTGTATTTGCTAATATCATGGCAGCACCACCGGCTTCTTTGACCGCTATACCTTTTTCTGCCCTTCCATTTACACCTCTGTCACAAATAACCATTTTGCCTCCTACTTTAGCCCTTGGGAGAGACCCTCTGAAACAAAATTCACTTCCGCTGTCCCCACCGGTGACGTAGACCAGTTCAAGTTCCTTTTTGGCGCTCCGTAACCTGTTCCCTGGGTATACAGATTCTCCATAAATGAATTCTCCATTACCCATCCGAACTATGGCTGGAAACTTTCGGTCAAGTGTGCTAGCACCAATGGTAGCAATCCAGGGAGCTATATTGGCTACTGAGCTTTGAATTGGGCCATTGTTTCCTGCAGCACAGATTACTGATATTCCATGTTCTACTGCTCGAAAACTGCCAACGGCTATGCTATCATCAAAAAGTGGCAATGGGAAGCCACCTAGTGAGAGTGAAAGCACATCAACTCCATCCGCAATTGCAACATCCATCGCAGCTAGGATATCAGAGCTATAACAGCCATTAAACCAGCAAACTTTGTAGACAGCAATGTGGGCTCCAGGGGCCATTCCACGGGCCACACCAGCACCATTACCAAGCACACTTGCCATTGGAACAGAAACTCCTCCGGCTGTGGATGATGTATGAGTTCCATGTCCAGAGGAGTCCCTGGGTGATAAATACTCCTGAATCATGTTTGCTGAACGCGACACGGAGGACACATGATGACCTTTTATAAAGAACCTAGCACCGATTAGTTTACGGTTACAATTCAAGGCATTGAAACTTTGCCCTTCTTGGCAAATCCCTCTCCATTTCTTGGGAACAGGCGGCATTCCTTGATCATTGAAACTAGGACTCTCTGGCCAAACTCCGGTGTCAAGCACTCCAATAATTGTTCCCCGACCCAGTCCAGACTTAAACCAAGCACCATCTCTAGTCGTACTAAGCCCCAAGAACTTGTAAGAATAAGTAGTGTGAATCTGGAGCAGCCGGTCAGGTCTGATTGCAACAACATCAGGCAAACTTCGCAACAACTCTAGCTCAGTTTCACTTAGCTGAGCTGCAAAACCATCCATGGCAGAACCATAAGAGTAGAGAAGACGAGAAGAAGGGTCTTCCTCGGAGGAAAGAGTTTGCTCAAGAAATGAGAGATGCCACTGAAGCTTAGTAGGAAACAGTGAGCTGGTTACACCATGCGGATGCAACTGAACTATGTAAGTCTGAAGAGTGTTTGCACGGACAGAAACCAAGTAGAGAAAAAGGGTTGAACAGAAAAGCTGTATTTTAGCTTCCATGGAGAAGTTGAGACGATGCTACTTGGAATTCGATGAAGGATCTTGCAGAGGAGGTGGGGGGTATTTGAAGGAGCAGAAGAGAGTTCAAACCTGGTTTGGGAGACATGCTTGAGCTCTGGGTGAGAATATGAAACTCGTGAAATATAAGAGCTCTTCATCACGAGGATCCCTTGTTGTGGCAGGGAGAGATGGCTCTGCTGGGTTTTTTGAGGGAGCTGAAGCACCAGATCTCGGCCTCACGAGATGTTATGCTTCGTTTTAATACATATAGTTTGCGCATATAGCCGTTAAATTCTAAAACTATGAACCATTTCAATATGCTTATTGCTTCAACATCATTCCATCAGTGAGTGAGCCTTCTTGAAAGGGGAAAATATAAAGAAACAGAGTGAGAAAGTTTTAAGTAAAACGTAGATAAAGGCCATTAAATGCTAGCAGACGCCATCTATGGCTCCCTCTCTTTTGCCCAGGATTTATATTCCTTTGTCTTTATTGCTTTTGTTTTATTTGGGTGGTTAATTCCTTTATTTTAAATTCTAATGTCCTAATAAGATATGCTACCTTCAAACTGAATACCAGTAAAATACGTAAGTCCAGGTTATTGACACCAGAGAAGAAACTTGGGTGTGAATTCATCAGTTGAAGCAACGGGGAGGCTCAGCAGTGTGCTGTGCTGTCAGCTTTGGACATTGACAGTTGAATCACAGCTTAAACCCACATTTTTTTCATTTGTTTTTTTGTTCTTTATAATTCCTTCGGTGGGACGCCCAAGTGAACCTTCAAGGCTGTAAGCAAGCAAGCAAACTCTTATTTAATAAAGGAAAGAAAAAAGACAAAAGACCTCAAGCAAGTCTAAACCTTGGGGAAGATGTGGGGCGTAAGGCCCATATGTGGATTTGCTGGCTCCAATTATTTCTTCATCTAAACCACATGCATTTTTCATTTGTGTTCTTTTTCCGGGTTAATATAATTCAGTTACTCAAAACAAGATATCCCACATGGTAGAATGCCAAGGTCAAAAATAGTGACAGTATACGATGAACAATCTCCATGAAAACATGGGGAAGTTTATCCTGATTAACTTGATGTCCTTCAACAGCTTAACGGTTAACAAATATAATAATCTTGTAAAAATTAACTCATATAGCCAATGCTTAGGTTTATAGCTTTGCAGCAAAACGAATTCAATAAAATGGTTGACAGTACAGAAAAGTTTATTCGCAAATACCCATGATGAAGCAAAAACCACCAGTTATTAGTTATTATTTCTTCTATGCATTGATAAGACAGGAACATAGACAGACAAACTGACAAAATCTCAGCTACAACAATACGTTTTAAAGAATCACTACGCAAATGGTAGCTCGAAAGGAGAAAATTCTTTATCAAGGGCTGTGTTTGGTGCAGAGAATATTTATCTATGTTTTAGTTTGAAACAAGGATTCGGGCCTGATATGCTTGGTGGCAGTATCTGTAGTTGATGCACAATAAGGCCTTCACAAGGTTATACCTGCAATCTACCCAACTCAAAACAGTAACTCTTGCTTTGAGACTCGGAGGGTGCATTAAGCTTCAGTTCAATTTATATACTGCTTCATGACTTCCAATTATGATTTATCTCTCTGCTCAGTCTTCCAAGAATTTTTCGCAGCTTCTGCAGATCGATCTCTCTGCTCATTCTTCCAAGAATTTTTTGCAGCTTCTGCAGATTGATCTCTCTGCTCATCCTTTGGTTTTGAGAAGAAAGGATCCCATTCATGAGCTCCAACCTCGCGCTGTCCTTCATCTAACAAGTCATATTTCCAACTATTTTCCTCCACAAAGTTATCATATTCTGTACGACCTTTGATAATGTTCCTCCTCAACCTTGTAACTTTGTCAATGACTGCCTGTACAGCAACATCAAAAGCATCTTGAAGAGTCTCCAATTTAGAGCGAGGATCTGCATATATCAGCCTTGGAATGAGATTTATGACCGCCTCTCTCATGATCCTCACTTGCTCGGGAGAAATTTGATTAAGCCTCTCCTCTATGCTAACATTCCTTTTACGAATATCATCCTCTGGGATAAACACTGAATATGTAGTATAGTTTTTAGGAAGATGCCAAGTATACTGTGTGTACGCCGAGCCAGGATGGAAGAAGACAGGAATACAACCAGCCAACATTGAATCAAAAGCAGATCGCCGTGTGTATGAATCTCCTTGGGGTTGTAGGCAGAACAGGGAGCTCTGGAACATCTGCATTATACTGCTTGGGGAATGACACTTGCTCTCCCCAAAATCACATTCCAACAACTTGCACACTTTTGAATTCTTACATTGATCGATGATCTGCCCTCTTATTGACTTGGGGTTTCCAGGACGTGGTGCACCAGCAAAAGAGAACAGCCACTTTCTCTCCAAATTTCTCATCCGATTTTGCCAGACAAACACTTCCTCATCCTTTGCAGGATGGAAGTAGGTCGGATATGGAATGCCAAAATCATTTGCGTTCCAGGGACTTGACTCAACCACAAGCATCGACATATTCCTTGCAGCAGGTAAAAACAGAAGCTTATTACCCCAATCAGATTCCTCATCAGTTAATCTCCTGAAATCCCATGTAATCCTCCCCGCCACCAGAAAATGATCCTTCCCTCCCATTATACCCCACTCAGGCCTCTTCATCAGCCAATCAACCAAATCAAGTGAAGCAGCATCCCTCCTCGAGATATCGTATCCCCAAAGATACCTTGCTATATCAAACCCCGCATAAAAGGGCACAAAAATCGCAGCTGCAATCGAAGAATCATTCGTCAAGCACTCATACTGCTTCATCCGATTATTGAATATCACATCCACTGCAAACTGATTTGTGGCATACCACCCGGTATTCTCAAACACCCCTTCCACATTCTCAAGTGGGGGACCAAGCCCTTCATTACTGGTAAACTTACACATATTAGTCCAAAGACTCAAACTCTTACACTCCCTAAGCATGTTCTCATTAAACCTCGGAGGAAGATTATGCACATAAATATACCTTCCCCCGCATGGATCACTCTTGTTTTCCACCGTCCTCAAAGCTCTCATAAACGGGTAATTCACCACCCTTTCACCAGCTGTATTCCTAACGGGTTCCACAGGTGGTTTCTCCTTCTCTATACGGGCATCGGTCACCCGAGCAGGGATGGAATCAACATTAACAAAAGGAGATTCTAATTTGACTGGTTCTGATATAACTAATTGCTCAACTGCAGTGCTGCCTCCCAGAACTACAAAATGGAAATACAAAAGCAAAATCCAGAAAAAAGCTGATAAAGAAGCTAATAAACAGAGCCGGGTTTGTTGATTCTTAGGGGAACCCTTCTCCATTGCTTCTGAAGTAACCAACGCCACTGGGCGGCGTCTCATCAGAGTTCAATCAAACGCTAATCAACAGATCCCACACATAAAAAAACCCAACTTTCTCACTTGATTTCAGGCTATCAAATGAAAAAGAAAATTAAAAACCCCAAAACCCTAAATCTCGATTCTTCGGCTTAAAATGAAAGCTACAGTAAGTCCTAAGCTTGAAAACAGATCACCAAAAAAACCCCAAAGACTGGAACTGCAGAACTTAATAAATACACTAAAATGGCATGAAATTGAATCTAATAGTTAAAAAAAAAGGGAAAAAAAGAATATTTAGAGTTGAGAGAAGAGAGGGAATTTATCTGCAAGAATCAGAAGGAGTCAAAAATGAGAGATTATCTTGATCTGGTTACGGATCTTTTGGATGAACTTAATCAACGAAACGAAGTAGAAATATACAAGAGATAATTCGGATTTGGAGCCAAGGACTGGCTGGGGATTTTCTTTATTTCTTTCTTTCTTTTTTGGGTGGGAACTTTCTTGGAAAATATTTTGACTGAAATAGGGAGCTGGAAAATGGAAGGAGGGATGGAGAGCGCGTATTAAAGGGCAAGCAGGGAGGGCGGCGCAAATTAGCAGAGAGTGCGCCGAGGGGTTGTCTGTTGTCGGTAGCCGCTGGGATCTGGCCACGTGGGACGAGGAGAGGACGTGTTGAAATTGAATGAATGATGTAAAATTCCTGAAATTACGCCCGCATGGAAAGTGAGGAAAGGGGTCCTCCGCTTGGGGTCTGAGCAGGGACAGTAGAAGACGAAACGGTGTGAGGGACGCGTGACGTGTGGAGAAAAGAGTGGATGCCTTAGCCTTACATGGCTAATTTTACCTTGATCCGAGTCCAATTGGAGAAACACAGACTTCTTCTCTCTCGGGGGAACCAAATCTAGAAGTTAGGAATTGCAAATATTGATGCATTAAAAGGCATTTCCTCAATTTTACTTCTTATGATCAAGATGGTGCTAATTTTGATTTTAAATTTTAATTTATTTTTCATGAACTAATTTTAATTTATTAATTTAATTTATATTAATAATATACATATAAATCAATTTTTAATTTATTTTAATTGAGTATTTAACGGGTACGGATATTTAATGGATAGTATTTAGGGTATTTGGGTATGAGTTCAAGTAACAATTTAAAATTTTAATCGAATGTTTCTAGAGTTCAGGTACTATTTTGAAAAAATGTACCAAATTTTTTTTTAAAAAAGAAGTATTTTACCCTTTGATATCCCTTATTTTGCCAACTATACAAACAACAAAGAATGGGTGATCAACATTTGTTTCTTTCGTACCAAAAATTGTTAGATTTACATCCTTATATAACATCAAATGTATTAATCTATGAAACTTAAAGGTGTAATTTTTTATTGAAGTAAAACAATAGAGAGATCAACCTAACTTTTAATGATTCTAAACATGAAATAACCCTTTCTTTTTAAGTAGAACATCATAGGTATTATTTAATTTTTTTAAAAGTATTGTTTTAGGAGCATTATAAAATATTTAATTTAAGTAGGTACATTATTATATAAATTAAACGCAATGAAATGAAGAAGTAAGGCATAGATTAGTGTCCTTAAACGGTGTAATAAAGGAGGAGAAAGCTGTGGCATGGATGTAAAGGGTGGGAGGGGGCGCAATTGGTGCCGTCTTGAGGTGTGTGCGAGCCAAAGCCTGCAACCGCATGTGATGAGTGAAAATGGGCCACCTTTCACAACCCACACGCCAACAAATTTCTATTTCAACAATTTACATGGCTCTCCACATTACCCCTTGTCTTCTTCTTTATTATTTTTTTAATCAAGTTTCCAACTTAACTTTTTAAAAAAAAAAATACAAAAACTTACTAATTAACTAAATACTTATACCAAACATTTAACTCAATAATTGATACATGATTTAAAGAACACAGTTCGAATTCCTCTTCTTTCAATTAAAACAATTAAATGTTATATCATTAATTATTTATTAAATTGCACCTTATCAAAATTTTCAGTTCTTCCCAATGGTATGGTGCTATATATTAAGGATGACACAGTGTCCTATGTGTGTGGTACTAGGAAGAAGAGAATTCTTAGTAAATCTCGAAATATATACTTACTAATACCATAGTAAAAGTACTTTGAACATGAATTTCTCTTTCAAGTAGGAGATAGTAGGTGCAAACCTAGATTCCCATTTTCATATTGCATCCAATAGAGGTTGCAATTATCAAGCGCATAGGGATATTTTTATGTAGGTTTTTACTCCATCAACCCAAAAGTGAAGAGTCAAGACTTTGTTTTAAGGGGAACATTTACAATTTTTTTTTACTACAATATTGCAAATATCTACTTATAAGAATTATGTAGAGGTCCACCTTTTATAAGTATGGGTTTTATTTAAAATTTTGATGGATCTTATACAATTCATGATTGTTATTGGTTAATTGTAATGTAATAATTAGAAGATATATGCTCCTACTTTACATACCTTTAAACGTTGTTGGAGAAAAACCTTATGTGAAAATTGTCATATGCCTATTAAACAATGACATCTTTCACTATTATAACTATTGAAAAAAGTCATGCAAATTAGTATATATACATGCATAGAAAAAATTTGAAAACTTTTCTCTCAAACTAGATCAATAATGATTGTTTAATATAGATAAATCCTAGCTAGTTTGTAGAAGATGTTTATACTTTTAAGATTTGATGTCAAAATCAAGAGACTTGATTAGTAATAGCATCAAGATCTTCGTCCCATAAAGTTTAGGTTGTCAAAAATCTCAAGCTGTCCAATTGTCCAACTTCTAATGGTGATCCACTCAAACTACAATTAGAATAACACCAATGGTGATTTGGGGTCTACTTTTATTGTTTAAGTCTAGTGCTACCTAGGATGAGGCATTGTAGGTTTCTTACTTTCTAAGAAAAATCGAAAACACAAAAAAAGGGAAGAGGAAGATGAATAGGTGTTGGTTCTTATGGCTAGGATTTCTTAAAATTGATCACCAGGGTTAACTACCAAATGTTGTCGATACTCAAGCGGAGGACTTATGGTTGCTAAAATCTCTCCTCACAATTCCAAATTGCCTCTCAAGGTTTTTTGTGCTCAAGTTATGTCTCTAAAGTGTAGCATAAACATCTTATTTATTGGCATACATGTTATTCCTCATCCTTTTAGGATTTAAAAAATTGCCTCAACAAAATGAACCCTTTCAATTATGTCCTTATAGTCAATACTTCTTTTCAATTAAGTCTAACGTAATCCTCAATTTTGCATTCTTACTTGCAATCCTTAATGTGTGTCCCATTAAATGCTTAATGTTAGCAATAAATATAAAACTATAATTGTACTTTGATAAAAATTAGAAAAATTAAACAATTAACATTCATCACCAATTTTCTAATTAATTAGTTCATATTTATAAGTCAAGATTGACATCTAATAATGTATCATGACTATCTAAATATTAAAAAGAGTCAAAGAGTTTTGAAAATCTTGTTTGGGTTAGAAATATAATGCTTATTTATTATCAACATATTAAGAATCTGATGGGTCACATACACAAAGAATGACAACGTGAGAGATTAAAATGGGAAATTAAGTTGGACTTAATTGTAAAGAAGTTTCGAATTTCAAGAATATAATTTAAAGGTTCAATTAGATTAGGGTAATTTTATAAATAGTACAAAAGTTACGAAAATTTCCTATTAGGGTTAGGATTAACTCAATTGCTTATAAATATATGTCTTTAGGTTGAAAATATGAACACATAAGAAAGCTTAAAGAGAAAACTTGGCATTCATTGAAAGGTGAAAAATCAAGAGCATTCTTATCCTAGCTATCATTAGACCTAGGCTTAAAGCACTCCTTTTCCCACTTAACATTCATATGGATAACTTAACACATACACACACACACACACACACACACACATATGTATGTATGTATATTTTTGTTTCAACACTAATATATTAATATTTGTAATGTAAGAGTCTTTATGTGAACCCTTAAGGATACTTCAACAGTCTAGAAAATATGGCAAAAACTAGCAAATATCAATTAAGGGATCTGTTAGAGGACAAGTGCCTCAAAGCACAAAAAGAGGTTAAGGTTTCAAACATCATCCACACCAAAAGGATGTTTTGTGCCTGATCATTATAAAAGTTTAGGATGCCCTCATCGATAATGTTTAGGGCATCGATGAGTGGTAGAATCGATCTAGAAGGCCAAGAAGAACCGTCTAACAGAAATAAAAGGTAGTATAATGAAACAGACAAGCAATTCTTTACCATTTGTCGTACATGCTAAGAGAATGGTACATGTTCTTCATTTGTGTCACATCCCATTTGTGATGGAACATGACCAGTGCATGAAGCTAGGCAAGTATACCCTGCTAGACCTAAGCAAGTCTCATTAACATACATTATTAAACATACATTAATGTGGAAGCATACATAAACATCCATAGGCATACAATATCAACTCATGCATACTGTCGTATGCCACATTACACTTATATGGAACTCTCAACATATTAGTGTAAGTGCAAACATTTCATTCATCATTAGAGTGACACATTCCTAGTACACTATAATATTTATGTGTCTCAACACCCTTGTGCGTTCATATGGGCTCTTGCGCCATTATATACATTTTAACATAACATTTGTAATATAAAGTGCCTAAATATTGACTACATTAACATAACATGTTCATAATCCCTTAAAAACACATTCATAGTTTGTAAACATAAACATGACATAGACGGACTCATCAAAAGAATATGACCTTATTCATTAGGCATCAAGAGGCTACTAAACACCTGCCAATAAAAAATGAACGGATCACATCTCCGTGATACTAGCTACTAGTAATAAAGTTATCACTGATTTGTAACAAAAATAGTGAGGAAAAATAATGTGTGAGTCACAAAAACTTCGTGAATGGATACGGGAAGGGGACAAGTCAAGGGATAAACATTTTTTGTAAACATATAAGTATAAATACATATGATTAATAAATCCTTTCCCACTTCCATGATGTTCATGAAACATAGCATTTTATCATCCTCTAAACAACATTGCATGGAAAACATCTTTGTATAAATCATTACAAACCCTTAAATCATGAAAACCTCTTTAAAACCACTTGAGAGGTCAATTCTGCAACAATTCTATTGATACATTCTAGAATGTATCGATACATGCAAGAAATCTATCGATACCCTTTGTAATATGTCAAACCCTGTTCTATAAAATAATTACGATGTCATTTACATGCTCAATAGAATGGTTACATATTTAGAAAGTTTGAGAAATCGTTAAAAGACGATATTGCCCCTAATGGTATCATTAAGTCGATTAAGCCTCAACTAGTTCAAATAAGAATTTTAAGGTGAAATTAAGAGTTTTACAGTTTGAGGATGACTCAAAATGGTAATTCGGAGTTCGAGGATCAATTTGGAGTCAAACCGAAATTTTCATTATCCAAGGATAAAATGGTCATTTGCCACTTGGAGACAAAATGAAAATTTTTAGAAAAGATTTTTTTTTGGCCCCATTTGACTTATTGGAGTATGATTTGAGTATTGGAGTATGATTTGAGGTTTAGAAGTGAAAAATTTTAATTCCGGTATAATTTGGAGTATAGGGGTGAAATAGTAATTTTATCACCCCGGGGGCAAATCGATAAATTTTCACCTTGACATTTGTCTAGACCAAGGGATTTTATTCATCATGAAAATGGATAAACATGAGAAATGTGTGGTGAAGAATTAAAGAATTAAAAGTCAAATATTTAAAATTTGAACCAATAAGGAAATGCCATGTGTCATGTTCTTATTATTTTATTATTTCCTTATAAAAAGGCAAAAAACCAGCCCATTTCTTCCAAGTGATCAGCCAAACCAGAAGAGAAGAGAAACCAAGGAAGAACAAACCCTAGGTCGGAAAAATCAAAGAGAAAGTGTTGGAATTCAAGGATTTAATCAAGCAAAGATAAAATTTCTTTGATTTTGCTAGTGATTTACCTTACCCATGCATTTTCCCTTACTTTCCAAGGTTAAATTACATGTTTTCATGATAAATTTATGGCTGGTCAAAATGGGTATGGAGAGAGAATGATCTTGGATTGGTTTGATTTTTAGGTATGTTAGTGTTTTTAGGTGATTAATGATGTGTATCATGAAAACAAGTGAAGAAAACCACCAAAGGTTTGGAACCCATCAATAGCCAAATTTTCTAAGTGAATAAAGAGGAAGAATGGGATGTTATTCTAGGTGATTTGATTAAGGAATAATAGGTTTTGGTGTAGGAATTAATGAATTATGGAGAGAAAATTAAGTAAGAAAAATCACGGAGTTAGTGTACCATTATTGGCCGAATTTTTAGGCGAATATTGGCTAATGATCTTGATGTTTATTTGAGGAATTATGATGAATAATGATGAATTATGAGCCTAAAAAAATAATGGGAATTTTCGGAGCAAAAATACGAATTTTTACCCACTAAGGGTATTTTCGTAATTTGCTATCGGGATTGATAAATTGAATCTCATTCACAGTCACTAAGGTAATTTAAGTATAATTGGGGTGTAGAAAGTGAGAAGAATTGATTTGGAGTTAAATTGGAGATAATAGGCTGAATTAGGTCAGCACCGCATTTAAGCGGTAGTCAGATAAGTTGCATGTCATATCATGCATATACACCTAGCCTGAATTGATTTTATAATGGTCAAGCATTAATGTGGTGAATTATGTATTGTACATTGTGGATAAGTGGTGAGCAAATTACACTAGTAAAAGTACAGAGATTGTGCTTGAAGACTGAGGTTTGGAGTATATCAACTCCTAGAACTGTGAGTGGACAACTTATCGTCTTAAATATCTAGAGTAATTATACTTGTTTAATGCTTTTATTGAATGGTGAATTTA